>NC_057738.1:18318560-18329536 GCF_004010195.1 Chiloscyllium plagiosum
ATATTATTACCATGTACCTTAAGCCCTGATGTCTGACCAGTATCTCTGAATGGCACAGCGTGAAGTGAAAGCGCAGTACTACCCAGTAAGCTACCTTGGATTAGGCATGATATGGAGGAGCTGGTATTGGACTGGGGTGGAAAAAGTTACAAATCACACAACACCAGGTTATAGTCCAACAGGTTTAATTGGAAGCACTAGGTTTTGGAGCTCTGGCCACAACTACCTGATGAAGGAGCAGCGCTCTGAAAGCTAGTGCTTCCAAATAAACCTGTTGGATTATAACCTGGTGTTGTGTGATTTGTAACTTTGGACTAAGCAAGGGGCAAAATGGGAGGCTGGAAGGGTTAAATACTTTAAATTAGAAGTGTTTTTTAAAAATTGGAGTAAAATGTGAAAATAGCTGAAGAAAAGCAAATGTACAGAGACAGAATAAGGATTGAAACAAGCTACTTGAGTAAAGGACAAGGTGGGGAAATATGGAGAGTGCGCAATAAGACCAGGAGACAGCCAACTCAATCAATCAGTGAGATAAGACAATACCTTAGATGCATAAAGAATAGTACCTGATGTATGTACCAAAGAAACTAAGTAAACTAATGCTCAACATCTGTTTGACATGTGATCTTAAGTTGTCAAGATTAGAATTGAGTAACAGTATTTGAACATGACTTATGTTGTATATAAGTAATGAATCCTTGTGACGTTTCAGAGTACTGTCTTACATTGCCTAAGGCTACTCTCCCTGCATACTCTTGAATAAATGATCATAACATGCATCTGAGTCTCCTGGTGATTTGTCACATTGCACTGAAGAAATTATATTTTAATCTTCTTTTTATTTAGTCATTCATGGAATATGGGCATTGCTCACTGGGCTAACATTTATTGACCATCCCTAATTACCCAGAGGACAGTTAAGTGTCAACCACATTTCTGTGGGTCTGGAGTCATATAGAGACCAGAGCAGGTAAAGACAGCAGTTTCCTTCCCTAAAGGACATTAGTGAATCAAAAATGACTATTCTGGGTGTGTATGAGTTAGTTCCTGAGGCATGCAGATAAAAGTTTCAAAACGTAAAGAGACAGCTTTGACAGACCTACATTCAATTTTAAATGGTAAAGCAAAGTCATGTTCAAAGTTGGATATGAGCATTAGAAGCAGATGTCATGCATGAAGCTCTGCAGGAAATTACATTTTTTAATGCATTTTTTAAAAAATCACCTCTTCCAGTAATTAGAAATCTTGTTGAAGACCAGAGGGTTACAGCAAAAGGATAGGCAGAAAAAATGGTTGGCGATTATGAGTTGATCAATAAAACAAAACTTTTATTCCATCGACCCAATAAATCTCACAGGGAGAGAGGTGTGAGAGTGAAAAGGAGGCAAGTAGCCAGGGTAAAGAAGGGATGACACGGAATGCCCAGAGGTTGGTACTCAGCCTGGAAAGGAATACGCTCAGGGTGGAAATGAAAACCGACAGCCTAAGTAGTTGCACTAAAAGCAGTGAGACATATTTGTTGAAAATTCTGAAACCATTGGGAATCTTTGGGATTTGAAAATGTGATTCAGAAAGTGAATCTATAATGAAAACACACAACAGATCATTTTGGTTCAGCGCCATGGATGTCACTTTGTGGACAATTTGATTCCACTTGATATCAAAAACTGGCTGAGGGCATTTGATACTTTATAAGTTATAGGCCTGATAGCATTCTGGAAAATTACTGAAGACTTGTACTCCAGAACTAATCATGACCCTAGCCAAGCTGTTCCAGTGCAGTTGTAACACTGGTACTGACCCGGAATATAGATATTGCTGGAGGTATGTCTTTTGCAGGACAAATCCAATCTGACCAATTACCACCTCAGCAGTCTAGTCAACCTGCAGTGATGGGAAGTGACATTAACAGTGATATTATACAGCAATTGCTCAGTGATTACATGCTCATTGATACTCGGTTTGGGTTATGCCATGGCCACTGACCTCATCGAGAGCAAGATAGGATGAAGCGAGTATGTCAGGTAGTTAGAATAAGAGAATAGTGGGAGTTAGGTTGTAGGAGACATGGGGAATTCACAAGCTGAACAAAATAAAACATGTTTGGGAAACTCAAAAGCAAAAAGAAACAGAATTAACATTTTGAATCTGATATGAGTCTTCTTCAGAACTGATTTTTATTTCAGACTTTCACCATTGCAATACTTTTATTGCAAATTTAACCTCCTGCTATTCCTGATATTGAAATAATGGGACACTTACACACTGTAATATTATGAAGAAGACAACAGGAAGATTGAATGAGGCCCTTTAAAGGATTTGAGGAAATCTATAGAGATAAAACAAGATGTATAGGTTTAGGCAAACGTACTGTGGATGTAAGGCAATCAGGATCAATGACTCAATAGCCTGATCATCTAAGAGATAAAGGCTCATGTAATATCAGGGTTTCTATATTATAAACTGTTAGAATTCCATGTTATAAAATTATTTGATTGAATAGAGGCAAAGCAGTGGCAATTCGTTCCTAAATTTGATGGGTCAAAGAGATTATGCATAGATTACCAAATAGGAAATGCATTAACGAAAACAGATTTCTTCTTAAGAAGAAAATTATATTGATAGGGTTGGCAGTGCCCTATTCCTTAATAAGATTGAAGTTTTAGAGAGATATTGGCAAAAATCACTGACATTGAAAGCTAAGGAGATACTAACTTTATTTTTACACCATATGAGATATTTTCATGCCAAATCATGTCTTTCTGGTTTAAAAATGTTCCAGCTATTTTCCAAAGACTCGTGAACCAAGTCATAACTGATGTTCCTCATTATGCAGCTTATCTGGATAACATATAGTAAAGCCTGGGAAGAACATGCACAATGACTGGAAGTCTTTTTCAAACAGTTACAGATAGCTAACTTAAGTTATAAATCTTTCCAAGAGTGAGTTTGAGAAAGCAACTTACCCTGGGACACATTATAGAATGAGGAAATGTGTTATCAAAGACAGTGATAGAAATCCTTATTCTTAAAACTAAGGGATTTTATGAAAGTTTTAGGTACAAGTGGCTTCTATCAAAGTTTTGTGTTAAACTTCAGCATAATTGTTGCTCTCCACGAGATTTATTGCAAATGTAGGCATGGGTAATGAAATCAAATGAGTGTGAAGCAAATTTTGAGAAGCTGAAGGTAATCCTAACAAATGAACTGGTGTCTGTTACTCCTGATCTCACTAAATCTTTTGAAGTGGTAATTGATACCAGTGACATGGGGATGGGTGTAAACTTATTGTAAGGAGATGAATTAGGCATAGACAAACTAACTGGGTGCCCTTTAAAAGACTAAAGCAACTTCAAAGGGAATTCTCTAATAGAGAAGAGGGAAGCCTGGGATTGTTACTGCCTATTAAACATTATGCCTGTCATAACTACAAAGAAATGGTAACATCCATTGACCATAATGCCTTGACCTTAGTAGAAATTAAACTTATAGTTTATTTTGGTTGAGTTTAGGAATTCAGTCTTGTAATGGTTGTTCATTTTGCTGGGAAGGATAATATTGCTCATATTAAGTGTGCAACGATGTTGGAATAGTTTAGAGACCAAGTAGATGATGTTGTCAAGTGACCATGGCCCCAAAATTGGACAGTCTAAATTGGCTCACAGCTGGAGAAATCAGAAAATTGGGCAAACTAAATTAAATGGCAGCCAGCAACTATCAGCTGCAGAGGACAGTGGAAACCAAGAACAAAGAACTCATAACGGTTCAGGAAGAGCCAGTTACAACTGTGTATTGGAGAAGTTTCAATCAGACTTTTTGGCACCTTGACTTCAGGCCAGTGCTTGAGGCTGTGCACTTTATATCTCCCCAGCATGGCAATGGTAAAGATTTTTGATGCAATCCCACTGGATTGTTTGAACCCAGATAATGCCCCCATTGGACAAAGGTCCGTGGGGAATGGTGGAGGGGGTAAGAACACACATTTGGATGCCACCCCCTCAGTGAAGTCTCACAGGGTAGACCTCACCAAGACTCAATGATAAGAAACAATCTAGATTTTGTATAATGAGTAAAGAAAGAATGAAAGTAGATGATAATATCAAACTGGAGAGGGTTCAGAAAGAAATTACCAGGAGGTTGCTGGGTGTGGAAGGCCTGAGGTCTAAAGAAAGACTGGATAGACTGGGATTTTTCTCAACGTAGGGAATTGAGAAGTGATCTGATCCAAGTTTATAAAATATCGAGGGATATAAATAGAGTTAATGGTACTTGTCCTTTCCTTAAGACAGGGGATTTCAAGACGAGGGGATATATTTTTAAGGTGAGGGGAGAGAGGTTTAAAAAAGGCATGGGGACAAATGTTTTACGCAGAGGGTGGTTCACACTTGGAATGAACTTCCTGAGAAAATGGTGGATGAGGGTGCAATTACAATGTTTAAAAGACATTTGGATAAATATGTGAATAGGAAAGGTTTGGAGAGATATGGGTCAGGAGCAGGCAGGTGGGACTGATTCAGTTTGGGATTATGGTTGGCATGAATTGTTTGGACGGAAGGGGCTGTTTCCGTGTTATATGATTCTATGATTCTTGGTAATCTTTCATTTTTTTTGTGGTATATATTTTCATGTCCAAACCATAATGAATAGCCTTTGGAAGTAATGTGTCATTTGTCCAATGAAGAAACATGTGGAGGCAAGTTAGGAATATATAAAGACGATGTGGATAAAAAATTCTAGAAGATATTAAACTGTTTAAGCAATTTTTGGATGAAAAATAAATTGTTTATTGCATTTAACTTCTAGCACATCTGTTTTTGATGAAGACTTTGGGGCTTATATTATTATGGATGTCTAGCAACCCTGGCTAAATTTGACATTTGTTTCAAAGATTTTCCACCTTCACACCATTGCTCACACCGTAGAAGAGATGGGAACATTCCATTCCTGCGACCACACCTCCCCCCTTACTTCTGTCCAAGGCCCCAAAGAAGTCTTCCACATCCATCAAAGTTTCACCTGCACTTCCACACATGTCACTCATTGAGTCTATTGCTCCTGATGCAGTCTCCTCTACATTGGGGAGACTGGACACTTTCTCACAGAGCACTTTAGAGGACATGAGAATGTGGAGGAAGTCAAAGTTGATGGACTTGCCAGGGAGAGATACCACAAAGGGAATGTGTGAATACCCAAAATTTACCAAGGGTAAGACACAGAGCTTGAGGCTGACAAAGTTAGGAGTGAGCGTTGTTTCCCTTTATTGCACACTTGTTATTTACAGCTCAATGAGGCTGTAAATAGCTAAAGTGGACAGAGTAACTATTTTGTTCTCTGAGAGAATGGGCTTTGGATTTGAGCAATGTGAGGGTCTTCAAGGGTGCAAGCGCTGAGTGCTATATTTGAACCACAGGCATTAATCTGCTGTGTGGAGTCCAAATCCTGGGTCCAAGCACAACTGACCATGTGAAGCAGCGTCAGGAACCAACTAGTAGTTTTGAGGCACAAGTAATATACTGCACCCTGAAAAGATACCTCCTAGTTGCCAAAGTTGCAAGTTCCCATAGCCTGCACATGGTACAGAAGCTGCTCAGTTCATACCTTGGAACATTAAACTTCATATCGCACTAAGGATAACAAAGCTATTTACCTTTACCTTGCTGTTGCCGAGTGTTGATGATAAGAAGTGAACCTATGCTAATAATTGTGGGAAAGAGTTTAGAATGACATGTTACCAGTATATACTTTCAGAAGCTCTTATTTCTCCATTCCCTTGAACTACTTCTGGTGCTGTCCTGGGCTCTGTGGCTGGGATGGAAGGGGCCTGTCCTACAGTGGAACCCGTTGACTTTGGAGTTATGGTCAGGTGACCTGGGGGTGTGGGGTTTGACTCGAGATCTCAGAAATGCTGAATGGGTCCTGCCCAGAGGCAGCTGTGACCTCTTCAGCTTGACCTCTCACAAGGGTGGCAGTGAAAAGCATGGCTACCTCTGGAATGCCCTGAGAAGAGAAGTCTTGAGGACCTGAATGTGATTTTTCCTTTGGCTGGGGGAATACTGGCACCGACCGTTCTCATTGTGAGCAAGCTCAGTGCCTGTTGTTCCTCCTTCTGTTTTGCTGTTGGTGCTCAGTCCCAATGGCCAGAGTGATAGAGTGCAGGTCTGTGCATATATCCAGCAGCTACTGCATGTACTGGACCTGGTTCTTGATGACAGGCACCAACATCACTGCAGAGACAGCCAGACACTTGCATGACAGAGGCAGCCTGGTACAAACAGCATTTGGTACAGTCTTGCAAATTTTGTGGTCATTTCTCCCTGTATCTCTTCCTGCTTCTTCTCTGTCTGCCTGTACATTTCCTTGAAACCTTTAATTGCTAAACTGTGGACTCTTCCCTGCCTTGTCTTGAACACTGCTGCGTCTCTGACCATCTTCCAAAGTCTACTGACGTGAATTGTTTCTTCCTTGGCCAGCATTGGAGACGTGGCAGTGATGTGCTCGCCAATAGGTGCTCCCGACTCTAATCCAGATAAAATGCCCACCAAGGTGCCAGTGTCTGAGGTGATGCAGGGTGCAGGAAGCAGCCCTGTTGGTGCTTCCTTCTGAGGGACGTGTGGCTTCTTCCTCAGGATGAGATGTCTTTCCAGGCTGCTTCCTTGGATACCAAGAGCATGCAGATACCACTTGTCCCTGCAGGAGACAAAGGGAGAATGTGATGTGAATACAGGTTGGAAGGTTGGGTAGGTTAAAAATACCAATGAGCACCACAATGGACAATGCTTCTTATTTGTTTGCCTTGACATGGAGGTTTTGGCATGTCCAGGTGTGTGCTCTCAGTCCTCACGGGGCCACAGCCTGGACTCTGTCATCGCAGGATGCGAGGGACTGAACATCGACATCCCACTTTATCCCGTCTTGCTTTTTTCCACCCTATTATGGGCCTTTCATTTCTGAAGTGAAGCAGTAGGAGGGATTGAGTGAGGTGATAATGTCTGACCCAGCTATTAATGCTGGGATAGGTGGGGGAAAGGTGATGAGATATCCCAACTCAATCTAATCCCACCTGCCTGCACCTGGCCCATATCCCTCCAAACCCTTCCTATTCATGTAGCCATACAGATGCTGTTTAAATGTTGCAGTTGTACCAGTCTCCACCACTTCCTCTGGCAGCCTATTCCACACACGCACCACCTCTTGCGTGAAAAAGTTGCCCCTTCACTCTATTTTATATCTTTCCCCTCTCACCCTAAACCTATGCCCTCTAGTTCTGGATAAACCTATGCCCTCTAGTTCTGGACTCCCCCTCCCAGGGAAAATAGCTTGTCTGTTTATCCTATCCATGGCCCTCATGATTTTATAAACCTCTATAAGGTCACCCCTCAGCCTCTGACACTGCAGAGAAAACAGCTCCAGCCCATTCAATCTCTCCCTATAGCTCAAATCCTCCAACCCTAACAACATCCTTGTAAATATTTTCTGAACCCTTTCAAGTTTCACAACATCCTTCTCATAGGAAGGAAACTAGAATTGCACACAATATTCCAATAGTGGCGTAACCAATGTCCTGTACAGCCGCAACATGACCTCCCAACTCCAGTACTCAATACTCTGACCAATAAAGGAAAGTATACTAAACCCCTTCACTATCCTATCTACCTGCAACTCTACTTTCAAGGAGCTATGAACCTGCACTCCAAGGTCTCTTTGTTCAGCAACACTCCCTCGGACCTTATACCATTAAGTGTATAAGTCCTGTGAAGATTTGCTTTCCCAAAACACCTCACATTTATCTCAATTAAGCACTATCTGCCACTTCTCAACCCATTGGCCCATCTGATCAAGAGTCTGTTGTAATTTGAGGTAATCTTCTTTGCTGTCCACTCACCTCCAATTTTGATGTCATCTGCAAACTTACTAACTATACCTCCTATGTTCAAATCCAAATCATTTATATAAATGACAAAAATCAGTGGATCGAGCACCAATCCTTGTGGCACTCCACTGGTCACAGGCCTCCAGTCTGAAAATCATCCCTCCATCACTACCCTCTGTCTTCTACCTTTGAGCCAGTTCTGTATCCAAATGGTTAGTTTCGTAGTCAATCTGCTAAAGGAATTTCAAAGTATTAAGCTTTATTTTGTCAATGAGATTATTTTTTTTAAAGTGGTGGAACCTTCAATCAAAGAACTATTTTACATTAGCATTAGCCCTGAGTTATGCCCTTGGTGGATAACTGATAAGTTGTCATGAAGATAAGAGGGCAAAGGCTGGTGAGTGTGGCCATGGGTTGGCATGTGTTGGTATTAAGGTGGCAAAAGGGTCATCAAGGAGCAGTGTTGGGTGTGCACTGACACAATTAATATAAGGTATCAGAGGCAGAGGACCATAAGATATCAGAGGATGTAAGAGGGGCCATGGGAAATGAGTAGAGGGGCACAGAGTGACAGAAAAGGAATTTGATGGCATGGGATGGCAATGGATAGACTGTGAACATAGGTGGGGAGGGGTGCATGAAGGGTGAGAGCTGGAGAGATGGTTTTAGCTTTATTCTTTGTAGTAAGCAGCATTGTTGTGCTGTTACATGGAAATAAGCCCTGCTCATAGCACACTTTCACAGCCGGAAACCTTTGTTCTGATTCTGGGCTTTCCCAGGCTTGCATCCAATGAACCTCACCACATCTGAGTGAAAACCGGAGCTTCTGGGGCATTTTATACCCAGTCAGGTTTATGTAGCCAGCTCTGTGCACTTGACATGCAAGTAAAAATGGAGTCTTTACATTTATGTAGTGACTTTTAGCTCTTCAGGATGTCACTGAGCATTTTATGGATAAAGAAGCTTTTTCTTATTCATTCAAGAGAATATGGGCATCACAGATGAGGCCTGCATTTACTGCCCATCCCTAATCACCCAGAGACCATTAAAGAGACAACCACATTGCTGTGGGTCGGAGACACATATCAGCCAGCAGATGTTTTTTCCTCAAGGACATTAGTGAACCAGATTGCTATTATTTTGACAATCTGACTCTCAATTTCGGATTTTTATTGAATTCCAATTCCATCATGGCAGGATTCAAACCCACACCCTCAGAATATTACCTTGTCCTCTGGATTAATAGTCCAGCTATAATATCACTAGGTCATTTCATCCCTGTATTTTTGATTGTAGTCATTGTTAGCATTGTCAAAAAAAATACAGTAGCCAATTTTACCACAAAAATATCAAACAGCAAAAGATAATTAGAGTGGTGCTGGAAAAGCACAGCAGGTCAGGCAACATCCAAGGTGCAGGACAATCGACCTTTTGGGCAAAAGCCCTTCATCAGGAAGGCCTGATGATTCCTGATTAAGGGATTTTGCCCGAAACATCTATTTTCCTGCTCCTCATTTGCTGCCTGACCTGCTGTACTTTTCTAGCACCACTCTAATCTTGACTCTAAATCTCCAACATCTTCAGCACCCACTTTCGTCTAGCAAAAGATAATTATCAGGTAATTTGTTTCAGAGTTGTTGGTTGATAATAAATGTAGATCAGAATACCAGGCAGGGTGAACTTTCTACCCTCTTTCATGGTAGTACCATCGTATTGTTTACTTTCACCTGAGAGAGCAGACGGGACATAAACTTGAAATCTGAAGGACAACACTTCTGGCATCGAGGCATGCCTTTGTATTGCCATCAAGTGCCAATAGAGGTAATAGGCCCAAAGGCCTGTAATGGGAGTTGAACCCACAACTCTGGATCTGAGGCATGAATGCGAGGCCGTATGACCATTCTCACATTAATCTTCTGTCACGAAACACCGAAGTCGCTTCAGCCTGGCTTGAATGATGCACATGACTGAACTTGTATATCTGGCACAGTGTGATGCATTCGCTGTGATAGAATCTGTTTGTAAACATAGACTTGATGTCAATCGCAGTGACAGTTTTAAGTGCATGAGTGTCACTTGCAGCACACTAAGTGCTTTGCAGTCACTTATGGCCAGATGCTAGTATTGATTGACAAGGAAAAAGAGCATGAACTTAAGGATTCTGTGAGGAATGCAGAATATGAGTTGAAGCATTAAAATACCTGGCAACTGGGCTTTGTGTTAAGGTAATGTTGATTGTATTTTATAACACCTGGAATTTAAGTAGATAAATGTACAGTCTTTTTGGCGACTCTGCTTTGTATTTACATAATGCCTCTCTAGAGACTCTGCCTTTCACAATTGTCAATGAGAATTTGTATTCATCCTCTCACTGGAGTGACTGAAGAGCTGTTGGATAGGTTGTCACTGGCAGAGCTGTGAATGGCATCTTGTGGAAGGGTCACTACCACCCAGTTAATAGAAACGTCAAGATGATGAATGCCTGTCTTGTCTTTTCAATGTTGCTCTCGTCTTCCTATGTCAATATTTCTTTCTAGCTTTTGCACAGTTTCTGTTTCAGTTTTTAATTGAAGGTGTGTGATATTCATAAATCTTTCTGAGTCTCCTCCTGGGTCAATACCATTGTTAAATAGAGGACAGCAGCTTACAGTGATCTGACTGCAGTGCTCATCTGAATCTGCCCTCTTTGTGCAAGTGGATTAACTCGTTCAGTACTTATTTACCTGAGGAGGAATGGCCTACTGCAGGGTGGGCAATCATTGTCTACAGGAGTAGTGCCAGAAGATTGGAGGTTAGCAAATGTGGTTCTCTTGTTCAAGAAGGGGAGTAGGGATAACCCTAGTAACTATAGGCCGGTGAGTCTCACTTCTGTTGTGGGCAAAATCTTAGAGAGAATTGTAAGGGATAGGATTTATGAACATCTGGATAGGAATAATGTGATCAAGGATAGTCAGCATGGTTTTGTGAAGGGCAGGTCGTGCCTCACAAACCTTATTGAATTCTTTGAGAAGGTGACTAAGGAGGTGAACGAGGGGAAAGCGGTAGATGTGGTATATATAGATTTTAGTAAGGCGTTTGATAAGGTTCCCCATGGTAGACAACTGCA
>NC_057738.1:18330071-18352387 GCF_004010195.1 Chiloscyllium plagiosum
TATTACAAGGGTGCATAGCTTTAAATTAAGGGGGGGTAGGTATAGGGCAGATGTTAGGGGTAGGTTCTTTACTCAGCGAGTCGTGAGTTCATGGAATGCCCTGCCAGTAGCAGTGGTGGACTCTCCCTCATTATGGGCATTTAAGCGGGCATTGGATAGGCATATGGAGGATAGTGGGCTAGTGTAGGTTAGGTGGGCTTGGATCGGCGCAACATCGAGGGCCGAAGGGCCTGTACTGCGCTGTATTCTTCTATGTTCTAATTCTTCCAAGGGGCCACATGAGAAACCTGAGTTGTGTTGGAGGGCCGAACCAACAATAAGTTGAACATAATTCTGCTCAGTATTAACTTTATCCCATTGTATAAAGTACTAAATTATATAGTTTTGCACTGAAACTTATAATCAAAAGAATAAGGATATTCTGTTACAATAAAGATATGAAATTGTGGAGTAGGTCAAATATAGAAGAAATAAACAGTAAAAACAATAATTTCAGTATTTCATTTTATTTTTAACATGTTAATCTCACGAACCAATAATGAAAAGTTGCTTCATTATTGTTCAGTATTACAAACAACAAACAACTCTGTACAAAAAGCAGTAAGTGTTTTTGATGTTTTTCAGTTCAGTTTACTTGTTTAGTGAGAAAAATTCAGTCTGTTTTGGGCTTGAACAAGTGCACTGAAATCTGGTTGAATGTCTGAGGTGGACATGCGAAGGACAGCTGAGAGGTGATCATCAGTGATAGAGGGTCTGTATTTGAATTTGTTGAACTTCATCACTGAGAATGTCTGTTTGCATATATAGGTAGATCCAAAGAGGACTAGAATCTTCTGAGCATGCCTCCGCATGTGTGGAGAGTTCTCCTCTTTGAGGGAAGAGTAAAAATCAAGCAGTGAGACTGACCTAAAATACTCTTCCAGAAGTGTGTCAGACTGCAGGTCAATGAGTTCAAGCTGAACATCACTAGGTGCATTCTCCACATTGCATTTAAATGAGGAAAAAATCATGTGCATTTCATTCTCAACTGTTTTAAAGTCTTGAAATCATCTTGAAAATTCACCATGCAATGCTTCTAACATAGATGAGTACCTGTGGAGGTGATCAGCTGAAGGTGCAGCTTCCTTCAGTGTTGGCAAGTGGGTGAGAATATTGTCCTCCATTTGGCTTGAGAGAAGCTGCAACTTTCTCATAAAAGCCTTCACAAAGTTGTACATTTCATGCACAAAAAGGCCCTTGCACTGCAGTTTCATATTTAGTTCATTCATAAGTGCAGTCACATCAACAGCAAAACCAAGGTCTGCAATCCAGTCTGCATCTGAAAGCTGTGGAATGCCATTCCCTGTCTTCACACAGAAATCTAGAATCTCTTCTCTCAGGTCCCATACATTTTTCAGTGTGTTGTCCAGGCTGAGCCACCTGACAGCTGTGTGGTAGCCTATGTCACGAGGTTCAGTCTCATTTTCCTCCAAATGTGCAACAAACTGCCTGTGATTCAAAGCTCTTGCCCTGATGAAGTTAACTATTTTAGTTACAACATCAACCACATGGTTAATTTTTAACACTGACTTACACAAACACTTCCTGATGTATAATACAAAGCAATAGTGGGCGGCACGGTGGCACAGTGGTTAGCACTGCTGCCTCACAGCACCAGAGACCCGGGTTCAATTCCCGCCTCAGGCGACTGACTGTGTGGAGTTTGCACGTTCTCCCCGTGTCTGCGTGGGTTTCCTCCGGGTGCTCCGGTTTCCTCCCACAGTCCAAAGATGTGCAGGTCAGGTGAATTGGCCATGCTAAATTGCCCGTAGTGTTAGGTAAGGGGTAAATGTAGGGGTATGGGTGGGTTGTGCTTCGGCGGGTCGGTGTGGACTTGTTTGGCCGAAGGGCCTGTTTCCACACTGTAAGTAATCTAATCTAAAAAAAAAAATACCAATTTCTGTTCAGGGTCAATTTCTGTCACTTTATCCTGCATTCTCTTTAAGACTCTTCTCTTTAAGAGTCCAACATGTTTTCCCGTTAGATAGGGACAACCATCCATTGTCACACCCGCCAGCTTGACCCATTTTAGCCCGTGAACAAATCATTACCAGTTGTTGTTCCTTTCATTGACTGCATGGCTGCCAGCTCCTCCGTGATTTTAAAGTCCGTAGTTATCCCACGTACGAAGATGAGTAGCTGGGCTGTGTCACGTACATTGCAGCTCTCATCCAAAGCCAAGGAAAAAATGTCAAAGTTGACCGCTCTGTGCTGCAGCTGAAGCTCCAGATTTCTCACGATGACCCCAATCCTTATCATTACAGTGCGTCGGGAGAGGGGCACATTCTCAAATGCCTCCTTTTTCTCCGGGCATATTAGTTCTGCAGAATCCAGCAAGCACTCCTTAATAAACTCTCCATCAGAAAATGGCTTACTGTTTCTGACGATTTTGTGGGATATGACATAACTTGTCTTGGCGTGAGCTGACATATTGAGGGCTAGCCAGCAAGCATCACTTTTAGCTGTTCACCCACGCACATGTGCGTTCATATGTAAATTAAAAAAAGCATCCTTTTCAAAACAAAAGCAACACAGTTGTATTGCATGCATGGCGTAAATACTTTTTCATTTATGTTCTAACTTAAGATGGACCTCATGCGGGCCGGACAGGAACAACCATATGGCCTGTGGGCCGTAAAATGCCCAGGTCTGGCCTATTGCAGTATTCAACTACACCGGCAGACCAACAATCACACACATTTCCACATTTTAGGAGCTGCCTTCCATCTCTGTTAATCATGCTGTACTTTACACTTCTTCTAGAACCATCTTACCACTCATCTTTTTGCTTTGTTCCAATATCCCATTATAGCCTCTAAAGTTCATGTACTCACTTGGATAAAAAAAGGAAAAGAATCATAAAATCATTACAGTGCAGAAAGAGGCCATTCAGCCCACTAAGTCTGCACTGACCTTCCAAAGAACATCCCATCCAGACACAGCTCCTCCCACCCTATTCTTATAATCTCATACTTACTATGGCCAATCCATCTATTCTGCACATCCCTGGACACTATGGGGCAATTTAGTATGGCCAATTCACCTAACCTGTACATCTCTGGATTGGGGGAGGAAAATGGAGCACCGGAGAAAATCTATGCAGACTTGAGATAAACATGCAAATTCCACACAAATGGTCACTCAAGGCTAGAATCCAATCCAGGTTTCTGTGAGGCAGCAGTGCTAACCACTGTGCCACCGTGCTGCCCAACATCACATTGGACTAATTACTTCAGATGTCAAGATAGCCAATAGAATGGCCGCCAACCCGTGCACATGTGCAGAAGGGATTGGTGATGTCAGCTGGCTGCGACAGGCTTCAAAGTGTTGCTGATACCACACATTCCATGTGCAGTGCTGTCCATACTAACCCTACATGCTGCCCTCACCCACTTCCTCCCATGATCCCTCTCAGCTCCTCTTGTCAATTCAGAATGGGGTTGCAGTGTTCTCGTGCTGTCTACTTTGTCTCCTTTTGGCATTTATGTTTCCTCCTTGCTGATCATTTAGATTAGTTATATAACTTACTGCAGAGCCGCAGTAAGGCCTTCTATTCTGTTACCTTACTGATAAACTTTGGGGGTTTTAAATCTTTTTCATGTTTTCAGAAATTAGTTTTTCCTGGATGCTACACAAATAACTCAGCAAAAGAATAGAAATCCTAAGGACAATTAAAAAAAGTCAGTTTCCCATTCTATTTTAGTGCAACTTAAAATGGAGTGCCAAAGTTGAGTGCCTTGGGCCGTTAAGTCGAGGAAGGAAACAGATGCTATGTTGCTTTTGCCTACAATTTCAGCTTCAATAGATGGAGTTCCTCAAAGCACTTTATTGATAGCAGCATCGGTGATGTATCACGGTTGTAGTATGTGGGAGTTCATGGTTTTTGGTTTGTTCAAATGTTTACAGTTTGAGCAAATTTGGCTCAGAGTTTATGAGCTGGAGGCTGAACCACAGATACCACGTTGTTGGGGGCGATCACCTGGATTCCTCGTACTATGAGGCAATCACACCTCTTAGAATTCAGTCACTTGGTTTAGTCATGGTTCAGGGACAGGGGACTGTGACTGTGAGCAGAGCAGCTCAGGGGACCCAGAGGACAGAATGTTGCTTTTGCAATTACCCAACAAGTTTCAGATACTTCCAGCTGTCACATCTTGAAGGGTCTTGACAGGGTGGACGTTAAGAAGATGTTTCCCCATTTGGAAGAATCTGGACTAGGGATCACTGTTTAAAAATCAGACGTCACCCATTTAAAAGAGAGATTAGGTAAACTTTCTTGTCTCAGACAATCACAAATCTTTGGAGCATCCTTCCTGAAAAGATAGTGGAAGCAGAATCTTTGAATATTTTTAAAGCAGAGGGATAGATTCTTGTTGAGGAAGGGGTTTGAAAGGTTTTTGAGGGGCAGCAGCAATTTGGGTTCAGCGTTATTGAAAAGGCTCAAAGTGCTGAATAGTCTGCTCTTTCTAACTCATGTGATCACATATGTTTGAAAAAACATTCACTTATTGCTGTTAGTAGAAACATTTCCATTGCTTCTGAATAATTTTGGCTTTGTCTTTGCACATGTGCATTCTTTGTGCCACTTAAAGGTGTTGTTTTGAGCCATTTGTAGCCCTTTTATACACTTTTTTTTTTATCAAGGACACCCAAAGCATTTTGAAGCTAACAAAATGCTTCTTACAATGTCACTGTTGTAATATCGGGGACATGGCAATGTCTTTAAGTGCTACATGTAGCAAGCTGACAATAATGATATTAATTGTTTTTGCATTTTTAATTGAGGGATAATTATTGGCTAAAACATTGAGAAGAACTTCATGGGAACATTCATGTCCATCTGAGGGGCCAGTGCAAAATATAGTTTAACATCTCAGCTGAAAGATGATTCTGCAAACGGTGCAGCTCTCTCTTAGTACACCCCACAAAAGAATCAGCCTAGATTTTGTGCTCAAGTGTTGTAAGTGGGACACCCTGACTCTGAGGTAATAGCAATAAAACTGATCCATGGTTTAAAATCATTGAGCCATCAATGGAACTCTCTATCTTGAATGCAAACTTTTCTGGATGGACAGTTGTGCTGTAAAATTGTCCTTCATTTACCACCTTCATTGATCACTTTGGAGAATTAACACCTCACAGATGCCTTTTAGGCATTGACGCAGACTTTCAATCTCATGCTAGAATGTAAATCAATGGGCTTCAAATTCATGCAGTTTCCATCTTGGATGGGCGATCTATAATGCCTGCGTAATGCCCCATGTGGTAAGATGAAAGTCTGCTCTAATGTCTGGAACAAGATCAAGTGCCAAGAACAAAATCTATCACAGTCTTCAAAGTCGACAAGTGAAAAATAAATCTAAAGGATCTGAATGAGTAATGCCAGATGTATCAGAGGCATCCTCGTACAAATGTTTAAAACACTAATGCAATTTATTTTGGTGAAAATGATAAACCACAAAAGCAATTTATTTTAATGATACAGATGATAAAAACAACATCATCGTTTGTTGATGCAATCTATCAATTGACCAGCATCAGAAAATTATCAATAGCTAAGTTAAAGAACAAAGCTTTCTTTTCATCAGTAATGAGTATCAAGGAAAATTGTAAACAGATCAATAAACTACACAGAAAAAAAAACTGGCAGATGGCCATAATAGGCAGTTGAAAAAAAAATGGAAACAATTTGTTGTATAAGTTTTGAAAGGTTTAGTGCGAATGTTACTTTGGATCCATCCATTCTCGTAATGTGTGGATGGAGACAAAGAGTTCTATTTTAACTTTTCGAGGAAGCAGTCATTTCTGAGTGCCGAAGCTGCAGAGGACAAGTTTGTAGAGTTATTTAAAGATGATTTTCTAGACAGAAAACAAAGAACAGGAATGAATGGATCATTTTCAAATTGGCTGGCTGAGACTAGTGGACTACTGCAAGGATCAAAACTGTTCTCAATAAATACCAACAATACTAAGGGGGGATGCAGTGACAATATTTCTGAATTTGTGAATGATACAAAACTAAAAAAGAATGTGTGTTGTGTGGAAGAGGCTTCATGAGGATTTGCACAGAGTTTTGAACAGGCAAGAATGTGTCAGATGAAAGATAATGTGAGAAAATATGAGATCATCCTCTCTGGTAGGAAGAACAGATGTGCAGAGTATTTCTTAAACCATGAGGCTTTGTAAAGTATGATGTACAAAGGGTTGTAGGTGTCCTTGTTGATGAGCCACTGAAGGCTAACGGGCAAGTGTAGCAAGCTATTAGAAAGGCTGATGGAATGTGAGCCTTTATCACAAGAGGATTTGAGTACAGCAGTGGTGAGGATTTGGTTTCATTGTATAAGAACTTGATTAGACTGCAAGTGAGGTACTGCAGTGTTAGTCTATGAAGAGAGATTGGACAACATGGGTCTACATTTTCCACAGCTTTGAAGGATGAGTGGTAATCTTACTTACAAACTACTTAAGGGGATGGAAAAGTTAGTTGTAAGATGTTTCCCCTGGTGGGACTCTAAAAGCAAGAAGAACAATTTAAAAAGAAGGGAGGTACCACTCAAATAAGGCAAATTTTTGTTTTATTCCCATGACTACGAGCCTTTGGAATTCTATACCACAGACGGTGATAGATGCTTAGACTTGGTGCATGTTTAAGGTAGTGATGGATAGATTTCTGACCATCAATGGTGTAGTGTTATGTGGATAGTGTGAGTAAAGTAATTGAGGTGTCTGATCAGCCACGACTGTATTGAAGGGGGGCGGGGGTGGCGTGAAAGGCGAAATGGAGCAGGTGATTGGTTTACTGCCGTTGAGAAGCCCTTATCTGTATCAGCTGTCTAAAGTTCTATTAGTTATGCCTGACCAAATGTCATTAAACCTTTTGCTGACGTGCTATAAACCTTCTTGCTATCTAAGAACAGTGCCTCTTCTGTAGATACTCGATGGTGGTTATAACTAGATAGCCCACTAACCTGACCCTTGACAAAACTAAGACAAAGCATGATTGATGGCAGCAAACTCTCTCACAAGCGTAGCAGGTGTAGCCAATACCAGAGGATGCCAACATTAGGGAATTGCGACATTTAATTCTAAGCTTGTGAAAACCGGCTAAACTATGTTTTCTAATTGTTTGTAAGCTCGGTGCAAATTCTCATGTTGTTTGAACAGTATGTGCCTATGTGATTATAGAGGGTTAAGGATAAGCTTAATATTCTTAGGGCCACCAGCAAGTTCTGCAGATTGATCTGTATCAACGTGAGGCAATCTCTGCTGGATCAGATTCAATGGCTCAAATGCCAGTAGCACTGCATGTGGCAGAAGGTACATCAGACTGTGCAGCGCTGAATAGAGCATTAACATTGAATATGGGAGCATTCACTAGAGATACAAAAGCAAGGTGGGGATCAGGTCATGGGTTGGATGCAGGGTTGTGTACTCAGGAATATACTGAGAATAGTCTTGTCTTTGGGCATTATGGATAGGTAGGCATCATTTCATTGCTCAAGGCTTCTGAAGCTTGCAATTGCCTGACAAACATGACATTTGGAACCTTCCGGTAAAAATTGGCAGCTACAAAGACCTGATATGCTCTGGAGTCCGAACAGGGGAGTTCGATCTGTCTCAAAAGGTATGTCTTCAGCACCAAGCTTTGTTTAATAAGCCTCATTAAAATTCAATGTAAATTAGTAAGCCTGGTGCAGGAGGCTAGGAATGGCCCTTTCATCTTGTCCTTTATTACAGAAATAGCTCCACTCCAGCAGCTGTCCTGAACACACAGGAGCACCGTGAACTCCTGGGGCAATGGGAAAGAGTAGCAAACTGCACAGTCAAATTTTATATCCAGTGACATCTTTTCTTACCTTTTCTCCATCATGTTTTTTTTTATTGCTCACGTGAGCAATAAAAAAAATTGTAAAGTAACCAAAAGAGAAACTGCTGAAAAATCTCAGCAGGTCTGGCAGCATCTGCAAGGAGAGAAAAGAGCTGATGTTTCGAGTCTAAATGACCCTTTGTCAAAGCGGTCAGTTAGACTCGAAACGTCAGCTCTTTTCTCTCCTTACAGATGCTGCCAGACCTGCTGAGATTTTTCAGCAGTTTCTCTTTTGGTTTCAGATTCCAGCATCCGCAGTCATTTGCTTTTAAAATTGTAAAGTAGTTGGTATGAAGCTATCCTCAAAGTTCCCTAACTCTCTTATCCCATTATTAGTGATACAAAGAAAGCTCAGTGACAAAACAAAACTTGCTATGTGATTGTTTGAGTAAAATGTTTGGGTGGACCTGAGCATAATTCAGCTACCTTTAGTCAAAAAGGTAAAAATAAGTGAGGATTAAAAGTTTCAAAAGAGGAGGAAAAGGCAACTTAACTAAACTGAGGTCTGATTTTGCAAAAGTTCACTTGAAACGGCTTCTTCCTTTTGCATGCCTCGGTCAAAGCCAGGTCTGGCCAATATGCTTATGACCTCCACCATGGGTAGGTCAAGGAGGCATGCCCAAAATCCATCCCAGGCAGAACATACATCAAATCCCATGTTGCTGATGTCAATCTGATTCAGACTGGCCATCCAACCAACTGAGCCCTGAGGAGTTTAGGCAACCTACACTTTCAAGGGCGTGGCCTAGAAGGCTGAGATGTTCGCTCAACGTGGTGAATCTGTTAAGATTTCGACCACATAGAAAAATGGAGACCAAGTTGCTGAATATACATAAAACATAAATAGATAGTTTTCAAGACACTGAAGGTAATGCGGGGCAGTATGATGTTGAGATAGATGACTGGCCATAATCATGTTGAAGGAGGTACCATCTCAATGGCCAAATTACTTATTCTTGCTCCCAACTAAAGTAATAGTAATAGTACAGCACAGAAACAGACTCTTTGGTCCAACTCGTCCATGCTAAACTGATATCTTAAATTAACCTCGTCCCATTTTCCAGCACTTGGCCCATATCCCACTATCCCTTCCTATTCATGTAGCCATTCAAATGCCTTTTAAAAATTGTAATTGTACCAGCCACCACCACTTCCTCTGGCAGCTCATTCCATGTACACATTATCTTTTTTGTGAAACAAGTTGCCCCTTCGGTCCTTTTTTAAACTTTTCCCCTCTCACACTAAACCTATGCCCTCTAATTCTGGACTCTCCCAACCCAGGGAAAAGATCTTGTCTATTTATCCGATCCACATCCGTCATGATTTGATAAACCTCTATAAGGTCACTCCTCAGCCTCCAGTGCTCCAGGGAAAACATCCCCAGCCTATTCAGCCTCTCCCCATAGCTCAAATCCTGCAATCCTGGCAACATCCTTGCAAATCTTTTCTGCACCCTTTCAAGATTCACAACATAGGAGGGAGACCAGAATTGCCCACAATATTCCAAAAGTGGCCCAACCATTGTCTTATGCAGCCACAACATGACCTCCCAACTCCTATATTCAATGCTCTGATCAATAAAGTAAAGCATAAACAAAAGCCTTCTTCACTATCCTATCTACCTATACTTCAATGATTTACAAAGAGGACTTGGGTTCTTCATCTTTCTCTCCTCATGTATTGTGAATTTTGCAATCAAAGTATCACTTCTTTGATCTTTTCTGCAAAAGACACCATAGATTTGAAAGGAAGATCACTGGCATATTTTTTAACCTCTTAAAAATGCGTGAGTATCCAAACAATGTATCCTTCAATATTATGATCCCTCAAAGCTTACCACATTGGAAGTAGATGCATCTCAGAAAGGCCTCAGTACATGTCTCTAACAGGAGGCCAAGCTTTTTACATTTGAAACTAAGGTCCTTACAACTTAGATAAATTACACATACATCATTGGCCAGAAATTTATTGTTCATTTCAACCACATGAAATCAGAAATTATTGGTCGAAGGCATCTCCCTGCGTGTCTCCAGTGGCTACTTGTGGAGATCCATGGGCACGATGTAGAAGTTTAATGCAAGGCAGGTTCCCAATTAACTGTTAAAGACGTTCCTTGCTGACTAGCAAATCCAGCTATGGCAAACATTTTCCTTTAAAAATAAAAGTTGACATTATTGAATGCGAATTAGAGTTTATCATAATATTGATCTTGTTCATTTTGGTCACAGCCACACAGAGTAGATTCAGTAAGCGATATAATACACCGATCAGCTGCAACAGAGCTTCAAAAGATCACCATCAGCCAGTGATCTGAATGCATCCATCGGGTTTTTGATTAAGCAAATTCTTTCTGGTCATTTTGGCACAAACTAGGACCTTCAAAGAATGTCATTTCAAAATTCTAAGAAATAGAAATTCCATAACCTCTGCAATAAGTGACCGAGTACCTATTGTTCACACGGACACAAAAGATCCTAAGCGATTGGTGGCATGTAGTTATATCAACAAGGACATTGGTCAACTAATCAAATTATATCAAAATGCCAAGTTCATCAACCTCAGCCATCAAGAGAAGCTGTCCTTCCTCAGTGGATTCCTGCAGAGCCGTGGTGCAAGATTGTGACCAATATTTCCAAGGATACAAATACATTCTAGTGGCTGACTATTTCACCAAGTTCCTTTGTGTGCAATAAATCAAAGATATCACAAGTACACAACCAGTCATTAACACATTGACCGCAAAATTGAGTATGTTCAGAGTTCCTCAACAAGTTCTTTCTGAAAAGAGGCCGCAGGATACTTGTGCACACTTTTAGGACATGCAAGGCAGCAAACCACAGATGAAGCTACACGGCCAAGTCATGACAGCTGCATAAGGACTGGATCTGTTCATTTCAGACATTCACCAGAACATTCTCCAATCATGTAGAGAAGATAGATCAATATGTAACCTTGTACATGTACATTTTCAAGATGTTCCAAAATGGCGGCAGAGGAGTAAGCAGTGTCCGGGCTCAGCCTGGGGCTCACCATTTCTGGCCCACTTCTCTTTTTTTCTATTTTATTCCTTTTCTTTTTAATTGTTTAGTGTTTTATTCAAACTACTTTGACTTGTGAAGAGACTGGCGGTGCTACAGCAGCTGAGGGCTAGGAGTGCAGAAGGATGGCCAGTGGTCAGTGGGCCAGCACGGAGTGGGATGGCCAGACCTATCAGGCCAGGACCGAGCAAGGTAGCTGGCATTCAGTAGGTCTGAGCCGAGCAGGATTGTCAGCGGTCAGTAGGCCTGAGCCCAACAGGATGGCCAGTGGTCAGTAGGCCTGAGCCAAAGAGGATGGCCAGTGGTCAGTAGGCCAGGGCCGAGCAGGATGGCCAGCGGTTAGTAGGCCTGAGCCAAGCAGGGTGGCTTATGATCACAGGGCCGGAGCTGAGCAGGGCAGCCAGCGATCAGTTGGCCAGGGCCAAGCAGGATGGCCAGTGGTCAGTAGGCCAGGGCTGAACAGGATAGCCAGCGGTCAGTAGACCTGAGCCAAGCAGGTTGGCAAGAGGTCAGTAGGGCAGGCTGAGCAGGGCAACTGGCAGTCAGTAGGTCAGGCCGAGCAGGATGGCTAGTGTTCGGTAGGCCTGAACCAAGCAGGGTGGCTTGTGATAACAGGGCTGGAGCTGAGCAGGGTAGCCAGCAGTCAGTAGGCCTGAGCCGAGCAGGGCAGCTAGTGGTTGCAGGGTTGGAGCAGATTAGCCATAGGGCTGGGGACCTGGAAGGGTTGGCCAGCAGATTGGCACCCAGTGTAGTCAGTCTGTCAGAGATCCCGAGCCTAGCAGTGTGGCAAGAGTGAGACCATGTGTGGAAAGCCCACAGCATGGAGAGGCTGCAGGCTATACTTATTTATCTTCCTAATTGATGCTATGAAGGACTGTTAGCTTTTCTCTTTATTTATCAAGTTTTGTACTTAATATACTTTAGTACCTAAGTTTTGTACCTCAGTACTTTGTACCTAAGATGGTGCCATATGCATTGATATTGTACACATTTCACTGTAGTCCTGTGCTTTGTACTTTGCACACATGACAATCAACCAAATTGTAATTCTAATGTTATCAGAAAAGTGATCCTATTCTTCAAAAGGAAAATGGAGATATTGTATTTTTGTGTAATTCCAGACCAGAGAGGCAGTGTATCTTTAAGACAGTTATATGACATCAGGAGATGTGATATTCTGGAACAAGATTATCTGTCCTGCCTTCAAAGACTCACTGCGTGAAAGGGAGTAGTGTAGTGTGTTCAATTTGTTATGTTAAGGCAATAGACAGTAATGTTAGTAAACACAGAATCTAGACTAAGTAAGTTTGTGATTTTATAGTTAGTACGGTTAATAAACTTCAAAACATTAGTCTCAATAAGAATCTAATCCTTGTGCTTTATTGTTACATGAGCTAATATCATGCTAGCAATGATATTTGACCCAAGAAACTAGTTACAATGGCATATTACCATTTTCCTGGAAGAGGAACTCCCTCGCCTCCTGCATGTACCAGGCCCCGAACTCTAATGTGACATTTCGCTTCCCTATTCCGGATTAGAAGGCATTAGCATAAAATGTTCTCACCCTGAAGAAATCCTGAGATCCCAGCAACAACTTCATTTGATCTGCCATCAGTCATGCTCCCACCAGTTTTAATTGGACCAGAAATGTTTTTCTGCATCAATTAAGGGCTCAAAAAAAGGTGAACCTTATTCAGTTGTGCCTGGAGGTCAACTTTAGACACAAAAATTGTCTGTGATGAAAATCCAGCCCTTCAGGAGCTCAGTACTGCTGAGAGCCTCCTAAAGTAGAGAAGGACGGAACTAGAAAGGAAAGCAAGAATGCAATAAGAAGCTATCGGAAATATCACCAAGTAAAATCGAGGAAAACTGAAAGATGTTTAAACAAACTAAAAAAAACTGAGGAAAGAGTAGAGCCTATTAGATATTGAAAGGAGGAACTTATGTATGGAGGCAGAAAGGTTAGTAATGAGGGAAGATGTATAAGGAGTAGAAGCTACACCTGCTTTCACAAAAGAGGCTGATGACACAGACATTACAGTTAGGGAGGAGCAATGTGTAAATTCAAG
The DNA here is from genome assembly GCF_004010195.1 of Chiloscyllium plagiosum. Classification (NCBI taxonomy): domain Eukaryota; kingdom Metazoa; phylum Chordata; class Chondrichthyes; order Orectolobiformes; family Hemiscylliidae; genus Chiloscyllium; species Chiloscyllium plagiosum. Next base: position 18,343,088 of record NC_057738.1, read on the forward strand.
ATGTAACAAATAGAATGAAAAGTAGTTTAGCAGTTTGAAACGAGGTAAGTCTCCAGGTATCTCAGGGTGTTGAAAGAAATTGGTCAGTGCATTGAGTATAGGGATTGGGAAGTGAAGTTGTGGTTGTACAGGACATTGGTGAGGCCACTTTTAGAATACTGTGTTCAATTCTAGGCTCCCTGCTACAGGAAAGATGTTGTTCAACTTGAAAGAGTGAAGAAAAAATTTACAAGGATGTTGCCAGGATTGGAGGGTTTGAGCTATAGGGAGGGGCTGAATAGGTTGGGGCTGTTTTCCCTGGAGCGTCGGAGGCTGAGTGGTGACCCTATAGAGGTTTATAAAACCATGAGGGGCATGGGTATGGTGAATACACAAGGTCTTTTTCTCAGGATTGGGGAGTTCAAAACTAGAGGGCATAGGTTTAAGGTGAGAGGGAAAAGATATAAAAAAGTCCTCAGGGGCAACATTTACACACAGAGGATGATGTATGCATGGAATGTGCTGCCCGAGGAAGTGGTGGAGGCTGGTACAATGACAACATTGAAAAGGTACCTGCATGGGTATATAAATAGGAAGGGTTTAGAAGGATAGGGGCCAAATGCTGGCAAATGAGACTAGATTAATTTAGGATATCTAGTTGGCATGGACCTGTTGGACCGAAGAATCTGTTTCCATGCTGTACATCTCTATGACCATAAACAACAGAACAGGGAAAAGCAGGCTCAACAAAATTTGTCTAATCCTTTCTGGCAATGGATGTGGGTTGAGAGGACCGAAGGACTGCTAGTGTTACATTGTCAATAAAAAAAGGAGGGAGGGTTAGAGCTAATCAATGTAGGCGATCAATCTAACCATGGGGGTGGGTAAATTATTGGAAGAAATCTTCAGGGAAAGTATGAATCATCATGTAGAAAGGAACTGGATTATCCAGGCAAACCAGTCCTAACTTGTCAGGGGAATGTTGCATCACTCTAACTTGATCGGATCTTTCTGAGAAGGTAACAAGAAGGGATGGTGAAGGGACACATTGATACATGCCTGGATGGAATTTAATAAAACTTTTGATTAGGTCTTATATGGCAGGCTGGTTGTACATCTAAAAGCCCATGGATCTAAAAGCCCATGATAAGTTGGATCCGAAATTATCTTCAAGACAGAAATCAAAGGATGGTGGTCAATGGGTGCTTTTGTGACTGGAAGGTTGCTTCTCATCGGTATGGCAGTATCTGGAGAAAGAGAGAAACAGACTTGATATTTCATGTTGAGTATAACAGTTCTTCAGTTCAGTTAATTTGATTCTACTGTTTTCAGAAAAAGGGCTCACATGACCTGAGGAACTTGACATGGAGGATATTGAAATCAGCAGTCCCACACGATGGAAGGCTGGGCTGGTACATGAACTCCCAGGTCAGCTGAAATCTTTTGAGTCCATGAGAATTAATTCTGCATGTGCACACCGGATGGTGGTAGTCTGTACTTTCACTTTTTTTGAGGAAGCTGCTACTGAATTTTTACTTTGCACTTTGGTTCCTGATCTGCTGTGACGGGGGTAGGTTGGTTAGATCGGGGGGTCATCTTATGAGTCTGCCCCTGGACCTGGCTGGGTGGCCATAAACCTGCCCAGACAGTGAATGGTTGAGGGGATCATTTAGCCTGGCTGCCAGCCCTTCTTTCACAGCTACATCAATGCTTATGTGTCCTTGGAAAGGAAGCATACACTGGCTTGCGTTACACATGAAGTCTTCTGCGGCTGGTGGACACCATGGGGGCTGGTATGCCTCAACCCAGCTCAAAGCAATATTTTAATTTAAGTTTTACTCATTGAAATTGGAATAATGAATTTTTGCTGATTTTCTGCATCTTTAAGAGGTGGTACCCATTAATTTGGTTTAACTCGATTGAATTGTTTTGGTTTTTTTTCTCAATTTGCTTTAAAAGGGTAGCTCAGAAGTAATTTACAAGTGGGATTTTATAGTTAAAAGCAAATAAAAACATCAGTGAATTGGTCATTGGAAAGTCATTCAGTTTTGGTTAGAGCACTTCTGGGTACAGTATATATAAAAAAAATGTAAATAATATCTCAGATCATCCAATTGTAACTCAAGTTACTGAAGACCTAAACATTGTAGGTTTATTGAGCAGCAAGTTGCCATCATTGCTGTGCTGAACTGTCTGAACCATCTGCAGATTGACAGAACTGTTTATCTGAATGAAGAAAACAATTAGCTGCAGTTTTCTGAACTCAATATCATTTTCCTTTTGCTGAGTTGTATTGGTTGGAGGCAGCAGCACATCTTGTGAACTAGGGTTTGGTCTAATCAGATCTTGATCAACTTTTGTTTCCTTGGGGGAACTGGGCCAGTCACTTATTATTGGGTCAGACGTCTGTGAGCTTGGGTGTCAGTGGTCCTTTTGGTTCTACCTGCTACATACCTGTTTCAACTGCCAGGGCCCACACTATTGAAAGCCCAATTGCCAAGTGGGAATGAAGACATTATGCATCGGGTGCCGAGATCATTAACTCAGAATAGTTGCTGAACTAGTGGGTAACCCTTTGCCAGGTTGGAGCAGGGCCCTGGGTCCAATAACCTGGCCTCTTTCGAGGTGCCCAGAGATGACCTTTCTGCTCTTAATCCTGGGGATGGGCTTTGAACAGAGTCAGAGCCAGCTGGTTGCTCCAAGCCACTCTACATCCTCAATGTGAGGGATGGGTCAGAGGTTGGCGGTGCCAATCTAGAGGAGGTTAACCATTCGATGATGGGCACTGGGGCCAATTTGGAGACTATTGCCAGTGAGAAGATGGGTCTCCTCAAGCCATTTATCACATCTCCACTCACTCTTCTGGGGAACTTTGGGATTCCCTTGTTTATAATCTGGGTCACAGCAACAGAGACCAGCAGGTTCTAGTCAGTTGGTTCAACTTAGTGCTGCTCATCCTGTCCAGCTGTAGTGTGGGTGGGGGAACAGACCGGAATAAGCAGCAGTGTCTGAAACCATCTATCTGGGCTGCTGAGGCCTTTGCACCTCTCCCCTCCCAGTTCCTGAAGGGTGGTTGGTGATGGTAACCCAATGAAGATAACTGTAGCCAACCTTAATATCAACAGCAGCAGAGACAGTGCAGCTTTCACCATTTCTTGCTTCTTAAGGAAGACTACAGTGCACCTCCTACAGGAAACCCACACCATTCTGGGAGGCAAAGCCTTCTGGAGTGATACAGACAAGGTCTTCTGTATACAGTGAGCAACTCAGAGGCTGGAGAGCATTATCTCCACTCAGAATGACATGTTTGTCATTTTGTTTATTTCAATTTGAACAATTTATTTTATCTTTCAGTTTATGGGGCTGGTACTCATTAAACTAATTAAAGTAAACTAAATCAAATGAACTTAACTTGCTTCAAAAGGACATCTCTCACCTTCCACCTGATCCCATGAAGTCCAGAGCAAAATCTTACGAGTCAATGGAGTAAGGGACATTCACTCAATATCCCATATTCCCCATTGACAATGTCAAACTGTCAAAGGACTGCAACTCAGATTAGTTTGGATTACTTACAGTGAGGAAACAGGACATTTTGCCTAACAAGTCCACACTGACCCTCTGAAGAGTAACCCACCCAGTCCTATTCCCCTACCCTATATTTACCCCGACTAATGCACCTAACACTATGGGCAAAATACAATGGCCAATTCACCTAGCCTGCACATCTTAGGATTGCATGAGATTGTGGCTGGCATGTCCTCACACAGGAGAAAAGGTGGTTGAGAGTTCTGATGTGGTAAAGTTGGGGTGAGGGGAGCAGGGATGTGCCCAGCAATGCTCATAAAAACCACCTCATGCCAAGGCCACATCGATGTTTTCATTTCAGGCAACATAGCAAAAAAAGTCATGGTGCCTATTGTGCTGTGGTAATATCAGGATGAGGTAATGTCAGGCTAAAAAGTAATCAAGTAATAGAAAGCACCTCCAAGCATGTGGGTGGCATGGAGCTGTCTTCTTTATCACACGGAATTGCAGAATCACATGAAGTGTAGTCTGGCTGGTGTCTTGACCGGGGCAAGATCAATCTCTGAGGGAATAACCTTGAGCTTTTTGGGAAACAATGTCCAGAGTATGCTTCTCTTTAATAGGACAGTGTACTTTCACTTTTTGTTCTCACAGATCTCCTGAAAGTGAAAGGACAATGAGCACAGATCAATCGTCAGAGATGCAAGATGCACTTCTGAGGGGGAGGATAAGGGTGAGGTTTCTTTGATGGGTGGGATAACCACCAAAGAGAGGAAGAATTCAGGGCAGCAGTCTTCCAAACTTCAGTAGCAACAAGCTTCTCGGATCTCTGAGCTGCCCAGAGACATTTTTGGGACTGGCCATGTTTTTTTTCATGCAGTTGGTCATCAAGCTCTGTTTGCTGTCTTATTTTCCAAGATTTGTGGAAAGCATGTGGTACAGAAGAATACTGGACCTACCCTTGCAAGGAATCTTTAACTGAAGGTGCAACCGGAGACTACAACAGGACACAACCAAACAGAAGACAGTCGAGTAAAAACAGCAAGCAGTGTGTCAGAGACCTGCATATATTTATGCTAATGCATGAAGTTCACAGCAAACAGACCCAAAGCAAGACCTAGAATGGAAAATCTTCCAACCAGAGGATAAACAGGCCTTTTACAGTGTGAGTATAACACATTGAACAGACAAAATCAAACAACGAAACACTTTTGTTGCAATTGCTGTCATTTGCCCAAAGAAATCTGGCAAACACACACTCAAAACCAAGACTGACATGGAAGCTAGCCTCAATAGCCTTCTGAAGTAAATTCTGAAGGATGTGTACTGGGATTGTTGAAACTCAACTGACAAGCACTATATGGACTGCATGTTACTAACAGGTTGCTAATCATTTTATTGGTGCACCAATGATGTAATGCAACTAAAGCATTTTGTCATGGAAACCACAAATGTTTAACCTGACCTGCATAAAGAGACCTGCAATAGCAGGGCGACCAGAGAATATGGCTCTCAATATTGTAATTATCTATGATAGGAACAAGATACCTGTGGTGGCAGCAGAGGCAACTACTCATGCTGTATCAGTCCAGGATTCTGAACAATTGTATCTAGTCAGGTTTGATGCCATAGCAAATGTCAAAGGCTACACCATATTGCGTGTGGAAAGATGCCATTCCCACAATTGACTCTCCCAGAGAGTGTTGTGTTCACACATAATAAAATTTTCAGTGTGAGCTGGATGAAATGGAATGCAATGGTAACTTTTGCTGTGTACATCACAACTCACATTGGTACAGTTCAATTATGTGGCCAGTGACGAAAGATGGTGCAACCAGAGTATGTCTAGATTCCAGACATCAAACCTCTCCCAAAAGATTTCAGCACTGGACAAATTGAGTCCCCAATTCAATGGATCTCTTTTTTTCCCAAGCCAAACACCAATACTGGTTTTGGTCAGTCCACTTATTGGGGAATTTCAGAAAGTCACAACCGAAGGTCGCATGGTGGCTCAGTGGTTAGCACTGCTGCCTCACAGCACCAGGGTCCCAGGTTTGATTCCAGCCTTGGGTGACTGTCTGTGTGGAGTTTGCACATTCTCCCTGTGTCTGCATGGGTTTCCTCTGGGTGCTCCGGTTTCCTCCCACAGTCACAAAGGTGTGCAGATCTGGTGAATTGGCCATGCTAAATTGCCCATAGTGTTAGGTGCAATAGTCAGAGGGAAATGGGTCTGGGTGAGTTACTCTTTGGAGGGTCGTGTTGGGTTGGGCTGAAAGGCCTGTTTCCACACTATAGGGAATCTAAACCATCAGTACACCACTCCAAATATGTTATTTTCAGACACTACCTTTTAGTTTATCTGTCAGTCAAAACCTGTTCCAGCAGCATAAGAACATAATTGGAAAAAAATGTATCTGGATGTGTATACATTCCAATAATATTGTGATTGTTGGCTAATCCAAAGAGAAGCATAACTGGAACCTTCTTGCAAGTAACTCCTTGTGAAGGTCTTTGTTTCTACAATTGTGCTTGGTGAATGTAGTCAGATCATATTTTTTGGTTATAGAATCTATCCCAATCCAGGCAAAATTTTAGATATAAACTAGGTACCTGCTCCAAAAGAAACAACTTTTTGATGAAGGGCTTACAAGCGAAGCGTTGATACTTCTGTTCTTTGGATACTGCCTGACTGGTTGTGCTTTTCCAGCACCACACTGTCGACTGATCTCCAGCACCTGCAGTCCTCCCTACCTCCAGAGTTGCTTTAATTTCTTCAACATCTCGGCACCATTCGTTCTGAATTTTTCTGACAAAGCATAATTATTGAGATAGCTTCTAAACAAAGATATACTCAATGTGTGCTAGAGGGCCATAAATATATATTCATGTCTCTCAAATATGCATTGTCAGCGGAAAATTGAAGTATGCTGTACTATAACACAATAATGACAGATATCCTGGAAGTCGATGCTTTGGGTTAAGGATAAGAAGCATGCATCATGCAGAAAGCAAACCAACCAGATTTGAATCCAAATGTTGGAAGTGTGATCCAATAATTCTAACATAAAGTATGAAGTACCTACTCTAGTATTTGGTATCACAAGTTTCATACATACCTCCTTCGCAAGCAATTTACTGGAGTAACTTTTCATAAATCACTGGAAATGATTTGCCATAAATCACTGACAAGGGGACTATCATGACTTCTGGAGACTGTACAGAGATATGACATGATCTGTTACAAACCTTGTGTCAAAATGGTCACCTCAGTTATGCTGAGCAGATTGTCAAACCCAAACAAGGATGCAGATGTTCCACTGGATCTACACATTAGCAGCATGAACACTGAGGTGGAAGGTGTGCTCAAAATTGGTCTATTGCATATCGGTTTGCATAAACCTGATTGGCTTCAATTGAAAACAAGGACACACACAAATGCACTGTGGAAAGTTATCCTTGAAGGGTAACCTGACACATTAGAAGTGCTGTACACTCCCAGTTGCTTTAGACTTTGCAGCAATGAGCTCAGTATCTCAGGAGGCATTATCTTCACAGGAAAACCTTCTTCCCAAAGTTCCCTGTTAAGGCATATTATCACAACTCCATCAAGGACACATGGGTGGATTAGATTCCCTACCGTGTGGAACAGGCCCTTTGGCCCAACAAGTCCACACTGGCCCTACGTCTTTGTAACCCACCCAAACCTATTTGCCTCTGACTAATGGACCAACACTATGGGCAATTTTTAAACATGGCCAATTCACTTGGCCTGCACATCTTTGGATTGTGGGAGGAAACCCACGCAGACACAGGTAGAATGTGCAGACTCCACACAGACAGTCACCCGAGGCTGGAATTGAAGCTGGGTCCCATGCAGTGCTAACCACTGAGCCACTGTGCCACCTTGTAGAGCAGATGAGTCAGCTCGCACATAATTGGAATAATGCTGAAGCCATATACTAATTAAGGGTATGCAGGGCATGCCAGAACTACCAGCCACAGCCGTGTATAGAACCTTTACACCCAGGTGAGATTCTGTCAACCCCTTGGTACCAAAATAGTCAGTGGTCTATTTTTACTGTGAAAGGAGACAATTTCATTTCTTCAGATTTATGCCTACAAGTAAATAGCTTGAGCATGGAAGAATATGGTCCTCAGTCTGTTTGATGCGTTGACAAAATAGGCTGCAGGGTATGAGCAGATCTTTCAGAGATACGTGCGCCAAATTGGTTATGCACCATACAAAGTCCTCACCACATTACCCCAAATTAGTGCATTCACCAAGCAAATATTTGTACGATTGAATCACATCTTAAAGTGTTGGACAACGAAACAAGATTTTCCAACTTCTGCCTTTTAAACTTTCTGGAAATTTTCTGTCTTACCCTTCTCCAGCAAGGAAAGAGAGGGCAAGAAAGACGAGAGACTCACAGTCGCTGCAGACTCCAAATCGTTTCCAATTTCCCCTGCTCTTGGCCATGATAGCTTCTTAAAACTGTGCTGGGTAGACAAGCAGGAGGCTGGAAGAATACAGCGAGCCAGGCAGCATCAGGAGGTGGAGAAGTTAACATTTCAGGTGTAATGCTTCTTCCTGACGCTGCCTGCTTTGCTGTGTTCTTCCAGTCTCCTACTTGTCTGCCTTGGATTCCAGCGTCTGCAGTTTTTTTTTGTCTCCTGTTAAAACTGTGCAGCTCAAGAAATCTATAACTTCTTTAACTCACAAGGATTCTCAGTGCCATTCAGTCTTGACCTCTCCCTCTGTTTTATTTCCAAAAAGAAGATTGTATTGCAGGATCAACAAAATGAGACACTGTTTGTCCAGGTTGCAAAACTTGCCTGTTTTTCAATTAAAGCAGTTGAAGTTTCAACTCAGCTTTTAGTCCCAAAAACATGAAAATGTTGTGGACACTCACATACAGAGCTTTATTTTGGAAAAAAGACGTCCTGATATTGTTTTGACTGGTCAACCTGCAAATGCCCGAAGAGCCTGGATGTTATTACAAATCCATCAGTTCTCTGCACAACAGCACTAGAAGTGCAGGCTGTGACCAAAGAGATTCGTTTTTACAGTGTGCATTAGTTCAAGTATAAATAAATATAGAAGAGATTTTAACGAGATAAAACCTATATATGTAATTTGTGTTACATTAGATAACACAAAAATATTATTAGACACCTCCTTGTTGGTTTTGGACCTTTCGGTGCAGTTGTAGATGAGCTTATCCTGCAATAAGAGAGGAGGAAGAGTATGATGGCAATGGGTGGGTGAGTACTTAATGGGCATGTACAATCACAGCAAGAGGTGAATAATCTCCAGTGGATTGGAAGCACAGTGCCCAGGAAATATCAGCATTTTGAGAATGCTTGGATAAGGAGGGAAAAAGGAAAAAAGAAACAGATGTAAGGTTCAGAAAGTTAAAATCAGACAGGGCCCATGAGGAACATAAGAAAAGCAAGAAAGAACTCAAGCAGGGAATTAGGAGGGCCAGAAGGGGCCATGAAATGACGTTGCTGAAAATGTGTTGCTGGAAAAGCGCAGCAGGTCAGGCAGCATCCAAGGAGGAGGAGAATCGACGTTTCGGGCATGACCCCTTCTTCAGGAATGAGGAAAGTGTGCCAAGCAGGCTAAGATTAAAGGTAGGGAGGAGGGACTTGGGGGAGGGGTGTTGGAGATGCGATAGGTGGAAGGAGGTTAAGGTGAGGGTGATAGGCCGGAGTGGGGTAGGGACGGAGATGTCAGGAAGAAGATTGCAGGTTAGGAAGGTGGTGCTGAGTTCGAGGGTTGGGACTGAG
>NC_057738.1:18352479-18357817 GCF_004010195.1 Chiloscyllium plagiosum
ATCCCTTGGGGCCTTGGAGGGAAGTAAGGGGGGAGGTGTGGGCGCAAGTTTTGCATTTCTTGCGGGTGCAGGGGAAGGTGCAGGGAGTGGAGGTTGGGTTGGTGGGGGGTGTGGACCTGACGATGGAGTCATGGAGAGAGTGGTCTTTTTGGAAAGCTGATAGGGGAGGGGAGAGAAATATATCCCTGGTGGCGGGGTCCGTTTGGAGGTGGCGGAAATGACGACGGATGATACAATGTATATGGAGGTTGGTAGAGTGGTAGGTGAGGGCCAGTGGGGTTCTTTCCTGGATTCCTTCCGTATCCGAAACGTCGATTCTCCTGCTCCTTGGATGCTGCCTGGCCTGCTGTGTTTTTCCAGGACCACATTTTTCAACTCTTTTCTACAAGGCAGGTCATGTCTTGGTAATTTGTTTGAGTTTTTTCAGGAAATATCAAAGATGATCGATGAGAGTAGAGCAGTGGGTATTGTCTACTGTAGTAAAGCTTTTGACAAGGTCCCTCATGGTAGGCTCAGCCAGAAGATTAAAATGCATGGGATCCGTGGTGACTTAGCTGCATGCATTCAGAATTGTCTTGCCTGTAGAAGGTAGAGGATAGTGGTGGAAGGCTGTTTTTCAGGCTGAGAGGTGTGTAACTAGTAGTGTTTCACAGGGATCTGTACTGGGACCTCTGCTGCTTGTGATATGTACAAATGACTTGGATGAAAATGTAGTTGGGTGGGTTAGTAAGTTTGCAGATGATACAAAGATCAATGGAGTTGTGGATAGTGCAGAAGATTGTCAAAGGATACAGTGGGATATAGATTAATTGCAGATATGGGCAGAGCAATGGCAGATGGAATCTAATCTAGGTAAGTGTGAGGTGCTGCACTTCAGGAGATCAATTGTTCAAGCAAAGTATACTACTAATGGCAGGACCCTTAATAGCATTGATGTCATGAGGGATCTTGGGTTCAAGACCATAGCTTTCTGAAAGTGACCACGCAAGTAGATAGGGTGGTGAAGAAGGCATATAGCATGCTTGCCTTTATTGGTCGGGGAATTAAGTACAACAGTCAGGATGCCATGATGCATCTTTATAAGCCTTTGGTTCGGCCTCACTTAGAGTACTGCGTTCAATTCTGGTCACCACATTACAGGAAGGATATGGAGGCTTTGGAGAGGGTGCAGAAGTAGTTTATTAGGATTAGAGGGAGTGAACTACAAGGAGTGGCTAGAAACACTCAGGTTGTTTTCTCTGGAGCGGCAGAGGCTGAGAGGAGACTTGATAGAAGACTATAAAAATAGGAGATGCACAGATAGGGTTGATGGTCAGGATGTTTTTCCCAGAGTTGAAATGTTGAAATCTAGGCGGCAAGCGTTTAAGGTGAGAGGAGGAGTTCAAAGGAAATGTTGGGGGCAAGTATTTTACACAAAGAATGTTAGGAGTGTGGAACGTGCCTCCAGGAGTTGTGGTAGAGGCAGATATGATAGTAGCATTTCAGAAACTTTTAGGTAAATACATGAATATGCAGGAAATGGGGTGATATGAACCTTCCTGATGAAGGGTTTTTTGCCCGAAACGTCAATTTTCCTGCTCCTCGCATGCTGCCTGACTGTCATGCTTTTCCAGCACTACTCTAATCTTGATATGAACCAAGGGCAGGCAGAAGGGATTAGTTTCATTTGGCGTCATGTTCAGCACAATATCGTTGGCTGAAGGGCCTGTTTCTGTGCTGTATTGTTCTATTTTCTATGTTCTATGAGAGCCTGAAGTAGCTCTGAGTCCTTCAATCCTTCACATCATATTTGTAATACCAAGGCAATGTTTGCTGGCTTCACTCATTTTGTTGCCTCCACACAAAAGCAGCAGAGAGAAGATAGTGCCAGCTTTCGTTGCAAGTGCAGCAGTTCACTTATTTTTGTATGGGATTTTGCCCTGGTATACTGTTGCAGTCTACTGACAATGATCTTCAAACTGTCCAGGACCAAACTGGTTGGGTTTGGATGCGGGTCATTCTGGTGCCCTTCCTTGGAAGATGAACTCACTTCTTATGTGGGTGTCTCCCAACATAACTTGTAAGGCGGCTTCACAGAAGGGTGGGTTGGCTCTGCTGTGCCATGGCATCTTCAAGCAGACTTTTTTTGGGTTGGGATGGCAAACACAGGTTCCAATGAGGCTTCCGACTTGCAGAACTTCCACCACAGAAAGTTCAGCCAGTGGAGAGAACCTATTGCCAGCTTTTGTCACAGATAATGAGGTGTAAAGTACATTATTATGTGCTAAACACCATCCAGTGTCATGGCAAAAGTGGTAGCCTTTAAACATTTGGTGCCATAGTTTAACTTCAAAGTGGAAAATACCAGCCTATTTTCAATGTGTATTTCTAAAGGTCACTGAGGACTAGCTAAATGCTGATGAGTTTACCAGAATAATATCTGTCTAAGTCCTGATTAAGTTTGGCTGTTGATTAATTGACAACTTTTAATCTTATTTCCCTCCTTTAATTTCCTCCAAGTGAATAAATGGCACGAGGTATTCTATTTCCACAGAAAAAGATGTGAGATTCCTGAAGATTATTAAAATTCATAAACATGTTTGAACAAACTGAATCTTATCAATCAATAATAATGTCTCTAATGTATTCAACTTGCCATGTTTTTAAAGTTTGATATCCAATTCACAAATAATCAGAAAGTACAACAATATCTCACTGACTTATCATCATCATTCTTATTATGCCTTATGACAACAGAATAAAATCAATTCTTCAACAGATATTGTCTACAACAGAGCTAAAGGAATATCCAAGCCCAGGGCATTTTTTATTTTCAAGTCAACAACTGAGTTAAGTTTTTTATCAAGTCATAAAATGGTTTGTTGTACTTCCCTTGGGGGAAAATACTAGGCATTGATCATCGTAAGGATTTACAGCAATGCTTCTATCTACTTCCAACATAAAAACAACATAAGAAACAGGAGCTGAAACTGGTCAGTTAATGCTTTTAGTTTGCTGAGCCATTCAATAAGATCATGGCCAATCTTCTACCTCAGCTGTACCCTACTGCATTATCCCAATTTCCTTTGAGTATCTAAAAACCTCCATTTCCAATGTGAACATAATCATTGACTGAGCATCCACCGGTGAGAATTCCAAAGATGTAATCCCATGAGTCGAGAGCTTTTTTCACCATCTCAGATTAGCAATTGACTCTTTGTTCTGAGACTTGTGACTCCCTAATTCTAGAGTCAGGGTAAATAACTTCCTAGTGTCTACTCTGTCAAATCATTAAAGAATTGTATTTGCTTTAATTAGATTACCATATATACTCATAAAAAAGTTGATTTTTTTTAGATGAGTTTTGAAGGTTCAATTTATAGGGTTGCACAATTTGATTGCACAACTAATCCCAGATAAAGAAGAAAAACACAATGAATTATGGTAAAAGTATTTACCGCATAAAAGCAAGTGAAACAACAATGAATTACTGGTAGGAAGTTTTATTTATACATACTGGTACGAAAATTTAATATTTAAAAGATTCATTGAAATCCTACAAAATCACACTGTTCAACATTGGTCATGGCCTGGTATAATAGCACACTTAAAATGAAACATTTATTAAATTTTGAATGTGTAAGCGTCTTGAACTTTCCCGCCAAATTCTTCCATTTCCCTCCCATTCACTCCCATTTGTAATGAACCTCAGAAACATTAATAAATTTGTTAAAGAATTAAAGATATATGCAGCTAATATAGCTCACTATTATTCAGATATAATGGCACAATTAAATGTACAGTAAACAAAGTGCGATAAATACTGATAGACCTAGTACCGGTCGAAATGAATGAATGAATCAAAATGTGCTGTCGTAAACCAAATGGGCTAAGTAGAGTTATGAATAAATGAATGAACAGAAATGCAGTATTGTAAACAAAGAACAGTGAGTAGAGTTACCGATATGAATGAATTAATGCAATTTTGTTTAAGTGGGTTAATGAGAACATGCAGTTTCCTTTCTAAGCGTTCTATAATGCAATATAGCAGGGTCAACTTTTACACAAGATATATGGAAAATACAAGATTTTTTGGCCAAAAATAAGGGTTCAACTTTTACATAAGATCGACCTTGTACACGAGTATATATGGTATACCTCATTCTGGTGAACAGAGGCCTAGTCTAAGGACATTTTCTTCATTGGAAGTCCCTTCATCCCAGGAATTAAGCTATATGAATTTGTACTTCATTGAAAGCAGGTTGTTTGAGACAATGAAACCAAAACTGTTCCCTGCACTGTACATGTGGTCTGATCAATTATTCTTTATTCTTCTACTGTAAAGGCATTGTATTATAGATTAATTATTTATTCTACTTGTACATTTACTTTCTGTGATTTATAGTAAAACACCCAGATGCCTCAGGTATCAACATTTCCTATCTGTCGCTATTAAAATATATTCTGCATTTCTATTTTTCCAGACAAAGTAGACAACTTCCCCTTTCTCCTCCTTCCTTGCAATATTTCATCTGCTGTATTCTTGTCCACTCACTTAAACCCTCTGTATACTTTTGCAGCCTTTTTGGTTTCTCCTCACAACTCACCTTCGCTTCTATTTTGTATTTTGAGTAAGCCATTACATTACAGCCGGTAGTCCCATCTAGGGCATTGTTATAGATTGTAAATAAATGAGGACCAAGCATAGACCCCTGTGTGACTTCGCTAGTTACAGTCTGCCAATCCAGAAATGTCCAGATTATTCCTATTTCTCCATTTTTAATTCAGCAACCAATCCTCAGTCTATATTACCACAAATCCCTTGATTCCCAATTTTGTGTAATAATCTGTTGTGTGGCACACGAGTGCTTCTTGAAAATTTAGTTGTGCTACATTCACTGGTTCTCCCTCAATGTAGTTACAACCCAAAGAAACTGAATAGATTTGTCAATCATGAATGTCCTTTCATAATGAATATCTGCACAATCATTTGATTGCGCTGCTACTATCTGCCCAGTAATAGATTCCAGCATTTTCCCGAGTATTGACTTAGCCTAATATTGGCTTACTGACATACATACTTCTGTCAAAATGCACTGACTTCAGACAACTTTCAAAATACCAGACAGGATCCAATTCTGGGATTCCTGCTCCCATTCCCAGGGAAAACAATTTTTATTTATGTAGGATATGGTTGTGGATAGTGAACATTAACATTGTATTCCTAAACTGGTCAGGTCTATTGTGGTGCTGGAAAAACACAGCAGGCCAGGCAGCATCCGAGGAGCAGGAGAATCAACGTTTTGGGCATAAGCTCTTCTTCAGGAATGAGGCTGGTGTGCCAAGCGGGCTGAGATAA
>NC_057738.1:18358346-18418535 GCF_004010195.1 Chiloscyllium plagiosum
GTTCTGTCCTGGTGATGATTAGAGGGGTGGGGTTCAAGGGCAGAGGTGCGGGAAGTGGAGGAAATGCAGTGGAAAGCATTGTTGACCACGTCGGAGGTCTATTGTGGGGCTAGGTAGCTCACACACTTAGTGGAGTTTGTGAAAATTGTCTAAATAAGCTTACAAATATTGGGGAACAATAGATCTAAGATAAAATATCCTACTATAATCTCATAGTGATGCCAATCAACCAAAGATAACACTCCACTTTAGCCTATGTAAACAGATTCCTGCTGAGCTGAGCCATTAATGAGTCATGGAACTCAGCTGAGCATTCATAATGAGTCTGTCTGCCACCTGTACCAACAGAACAATTGGCCAGACAGGGGTTTCTCTCAATGGTTATACTAAGCACTTTTTAAATCTGTAACTTGACTTTTCAATGTCTATATGTTTATTTGGACAGAATTAAAAATTCCAAAGAAATATTAATCAGTTGATCTTGGAACTTGTGTGCCTCCTGGCCCTCTTTAAATATCTTCCAGGGGCAAAGGTCGAGACAATCCTAACCTTGTCTTTTTGGAAAGAAAATAGCAAATACAGGGTCCAATGGAATGGAGATAGATCTTGCTGAGTCAAAACTTTCTCAACTCAAGCTTCTTGATATGTTTACAAATGTGTCCAATAGCTCTCTCTTTTCCCTCTCCCTCCTTCCTTGAATAGCAGGGTTACATTTTCAGATTCCATTCTGTTGGGGCTGGAAACTCAGAAAGATCAAAGCCAATTAATTTTATTGTCAAGCAAATAACCACAGTTACCTCTATTAAAATCCATGAGTGTTTGTTAACAGATCCCAGGGATTTTTTGTTTTCAGCCCTGTTCTCCAGTTTATTTAAGGAGAAAGTGAGGTCTGCAGATGCTGGAGATCAGAGCTGGAAATGTGTTGCTGGAAAAGCGCAGCAGGTCAGGCAGCATCCAAGGAACAGGAGAATTGACGTTTCGGGCATAAGCCTGAAGAAGGGCTTATGCCTGAAACGTCGATTCTCCTGTTCCCTGGATGCTGCCTGACCTGCTCCGCTTTTCCAACAACACATTTCCAGCTCCAGTTTATTTACACTAATACCAATATTCTTATGTTCCTCGTGATTTTGTCCCCAACTGCTTGAATGGTTTTATTTCTTCTACTGTCAATTTCATGTCCACAGTTTCATTACTCTCCATTATAATTTCTCCTCTGTTTGTCTTAAAGCATCCACATTCATCTTTGTTCAGTGCTTCCTTTCTGTGTGCCCAAGTGGTTTTCCAATCTCATTTTCTATCTCTAGCTAGTCTACTTTCATATCTTATTTTCAGTTCTTGTATCAGTTTCTTGGCGATCACTTATTGTATTCTAATTCTCCAATACTCAGTCTTACTGCTCTTCTATTAGTATTCAAAGTCTTTTTTAAAAATCTTATTCGTCATAGTTATATCATGTTCTCCATTGGGTTTCTCTTCCTTAAGTGAATATACATATATTATTTTGAACTATGAATTAATAAATACAGCACAAAATGCTTAAGAAATAGCATAGTCTGCCCACTGATCATTTACTGTTAGGTGTATGCAATCTTCAATGACAAAGAAAGTAAAGCTTTGAAATAGGCTTTTTGCTCAGTGGGACAGTAACGCAGCTTGTATCATCCCATTTCATTTCACCCTGTCTTCCATTCCATTCTCCATCATGCAATTATCAAGCTTCTCTTCAAGCCATTTATAAATGGAGTATTAATGAAGATGGCATAAATAATTCTCTTATTGCAATGAACCTTACTGTGCATTCGTTTTTACAATTTACATTTTCCATTTGTCATATTTAACAATTAAATCCATTGATAAACACCAAGATTTTAAACTGACTCCAACATGAACCATTGACAATGAAAATTGCCACAGCAAGATTCTACTTTGATATAAACAACATTTAAAATACAACATAATTTCATGGATTGATATCTAATCACATGCCAGTGGGCATGGAATGGACTGTTTCTATATCTCCTGTTAAAATATTTATATTGCTTTATACAAATTTCTGCTGTTTTTTATGGCTTTCTTTTGTTGCCTGGTTCAGGAAATTTTCTGAGGTCCTGAGAGGTCAGATAAGTACAAGTCTTCCTTTCCTTGCAGTTGCCCTGAATCCAGAAGAGGAATAGGAGTCTGGCACTAACTGTGGGCATTCCCTGACCTCCATGAAGATGACGTGTTAGGTGGAAGACTTCCACCTAGTCAAGAGCACAATGATTTTTGAAGAAGAATCATGTGAAATGTTAACGCTGCTTCTCTCTCTACAGATGCTGCCAGATCTGCTGAGTTTCTCCAGCATTGTCAGTGTTTGTTTCAGGTTTCCAGCATTTTC
The DNA here is from genome assembly GCF_004010195.1 of Chiloscyllium plagiosum. Taxonomy (NCBI): domain Eukaryota; kingdom Metazoa; phylum Chordata; class Chondrichthyes; order Orectolobiformes; family Hemiscylliidae; genus Chiloscyllium; species Chiloscyllium plagiosum. The sequence continues at coordinate 18,360,724 of NC_057738.1, forward strand.
AATGTTATGCTTTTACACACTGTGTTCTGTTTGGAAATAGATCGGCTGTTTCTCTCCTTCAGGGACTTCAGTCATGTTTAAGGTTTAGTAACAATGTAGACGTGAGACATGGTAAGCAGGACTAGATTCTGTTAATCCTTTTGCGCACTGTTAGGGATAAAGTGAATATGCTTTAACTAAATGGAAGAAGCCAAATAGGTTTGGCACCTTAGGACCTACTGTTCTAAGTTTGGCCAATTGCAAATTTATTTACAGAGTTAACTGGACTCAGCATTGGTAAAAATCCAAAGGGAACCCTTCACAACCTCAGGATGTCAAATCTGCAACCAAATAAATACTTTTGAGGTGCAAGAAATGTGGTGGCCAGTTTGCAAACAGGAAGGTTCCACAGAGAGCATTTGACCTAAATCAGAAGATCTGTTTGTTCAAGGATAATTCCTCAGAGGCAAAAAAAACAGGCAAAACAACAGTAATACTTGGAATCAAAAATGCTGATCATACTGCAATTCCATTCTGAAGAATACAAGATGAGTTGAACCAGTTCATTGTTCACCAGTTTTACTGGTTTTACCTTCCAGGAAACATTGATCAGGGGATTGCAAAATCTCCCTTGCCCTTCAACTAGTAATGTGGAATCCTTAAATTCATTTGAGAATATGGACACATTTAATGTCTCAATTGAAAGACAATCATATTTTGGCCAATTGTCAATCTGATGGAGGTTTCATGGAGGTTTTCCCTGTAAGCCCTGATGATGTTTCTCTCACAATCGCCCCATTAATTATGCATCAGAGCACCACGGTAACTTCAGGTGTTGTCTTATCCTCAGCAGAGATGCTTGCTGGAGCATCGGGACCATCTGAGTTTATGCCACGGATGTAATCAAGCATCTGCTGTCTACCGCTTCAAGTTAGGAAGAATCATTCCGCGTGTGGTGCTAAAATATAGTTTGAAAGGAGATGAATGCTGAAGGGAAATCAATAACCCCGCTTCACGAACAGGGACCTGGGAGTCTTGGTGGATGGAATGGTGGAGAGGAGGGCCATCCTAATTTCCAAGGATGGGGAAGGAGGTCACAACGCCATGTCCAAGGTAACTACCCAGGTCAGTCAAAACAAATGCACTGCAATGCCATAAGAAGGCCAACGACCTTTTGCACACTAAAAGGATAATTGCCACCATATTCTCTGCTACCTCACATTCATGCTAACTCTGCTACTACACACACCTTCCACCAAGGCTCCTGGTCTTCCACTCTCATACATGAATGGAAGCCTGGCCGTTGAGGCTTGACTTTAACTTAAAACTTTAACAAACTTGGGGAGAATACATCTAAAGATGGATGTGCTCTTTATCACGTGTACCCGAACCAAAGGTTTTTTTAAAGTTCATTCATGGGACATCGGTGTCATTGGCTGGGTCGGAAATTGTTACCGATCCCTAGTTTGCCCCTGAGATGGTGGGTGCAAACTGCTCCTTCTGAGCTGGCTGGAAGACTGGAGGTTGGCTAACATGGTGCCAATAATTAAAATAGGTGTTAGGGAAAAGCAAGGGAACTATAGACCAGTGAGCCTGACATCAGTGGTGGGCACGTTGTTGGGGGGCGGGATTCTGATTGACAAGTTTTGCATGTATCTGGAAAGACAAGGCCAGATTAGGAACAATCAACATTGCTTTGTGCATGGGAAATTGTGTCTTATGAGCTTGATGGCATTTTTTGAAGAATAAACAAAGAGGATTGATAAGGACAGATCAGTGAATGTGATCTATATGAACTTCAGTAAGGCATTCGACAAGGTTCTTCAGGGTAGACTGGATAGCAAGGTTAGATCACACGAAATACAGGGAGAACCAGCCACTTGGATACAGAGGGTAGTGATGGGTTGGTTGTTTTTCAGACTGGACCAACTGTGTGCTGCAGGGACTAGTGTTGCATTTACTGCTTTTTGATATTCATATAAATGATTTAGATATGAATATAGGAGACATGGTTAGTAAATTTGTAGATGACACCAAAATTGGTGGAGTACAGAGGAACCTCGGTTATCCAAAGGATACGTGCGGGATTTTGTTCGGTTAACTGAATTCCGGATAATCGAGTGTCGGATAACATAGTTTAGCCAAGCATCGGGACCTTGCGATCTTGCTGGATAACCTGATATTCGGATAATCAAATGCTGGATAATCGAGGTTCCTCTGTGAAGAAAGACAGTGAAAAAGGTTACCTCAGAGTACAATGGGACCTTGATCAGATGGGCTGATGGACTGAGAAGTGGCAGATGGAGTTTAATTCAGATAAAGGTGAGGTGCTACATTTTGGTAGGATATATCAGGGCAGGGTTTATACACTTAATGATAGGGTTCTGAAGAGTGTTGCTGAACAAAGGAACCTTGGGGTTCAGGTTCTTATTTGTTGAAAGTGGGGTCCCAGGTACACAGTGTAATAAAGAAGTGTTTGCCTTTAGTGGTCATTGCATCGAGTATAGGAGTCATGTCACAGCTGTACTGAACATTGGTGAGGCCACTTTTGGAATACTGTGCTCAATCCTAGTCTCCTTGCTGTAGAAAATATGTTGTTTGAACTTAAAAGGGTGCAAAAAAGACTTACAAGGATGTTGCCAGGGTTGGAGGGTTTGAGCTAAAGGGAGGGGCTGAATTGACTGGGAATCTTTTCCCTAGAATATCAGAGACTGAGGGGTGATCTTATAGAGGTTATAAAATCATGAGGGACATGGATAGGGTAAAGAGACAAGGTCTTTTTCCTGGGTTAGGGGAGCCCAAAACTAGAGGGCATAAGTTTAATGTGAGAGAGGAAAGATTTTAAAGTGACCTAAGGGCAACTTTTTCACACAGTATGGTGCACGCATGGAATGTGCTTCGAGAAGGAGTAGTGAGGGCAGTATAATGACAACATTTATAGAATAGAATAGAATACCTACAGTGTGGAAACAGGCCATTCGGTCCAACAAGTCCACACTGACCCTATGAAGAGTATCCCACCCAAACCTCTTCCTCATTGCTTTACCTTTACCCCTGAGGTTAACACTGCTACCTCACAGAGCTGGGGACTCAGGTTTGACTCCAGCCTTTGGTGACTTGTCTGTGTGGAGTTTGCACTTTCTCCCCATGTCTGTGTGGGTTTCCTTGGGGGGCTCTGGTTACCTCCCACAGTCCAAAAATGTGCAGATTAATTGGATTGGCTATGCTAAGTTGCATATAGTGTCCAGGGTTGTGCAGAATTGGTGGATTAGCCGTGGGGAATGCAAGGGTTACAGGAATAGGAGAGGTGGGTGGATCTGAGTGGGATGCGCTTCAGAGGGGTGATGTGGATTCAGTATGCCAAATGGCCTTTTCCACACTGTGGGGATGCTTGATTCTGTGAAATCACTCCTGTTTTCTTGAGATTTTAGAAGGTTAAGGGGTGATCTGATAAAGTCTTCAAAATATTAATCAGAACAGACACGGTTGATTAAGATAAACTAATTCCACTGATGAGGGATTCTAGAACTGGGGGAGTAGTCTGAGGATTATGGCCAGGTCATTTAGGATTGATGTTCGGAAGCACTTATGCTTTCAAAAGGTGGAGGCTGTTTGGAACCCTTTCCACAAACTGCAGTGGATGCTGGATCAGTTGTTAATTGTAAATCTCCACAGATAATTTTGTGAAGTAGATGTATTGAAAGAAATACAGCAAAGTCAGGTATATGGAGTTAAGCCACGGATTGAACAGCCATGATCTCATTAAATGATGGAACTGGCTCAAGAAGCTGAATGGGTTACTCCTGTTCCCATGACACTGCGTTAAGAATATTTCTGGCATTTTCTAGTTCCATAGTTAGTGCCACGTCCCACGCTGAATTAGCCATTGCAAGTTTGCTTGCACTTTCCATAAAATCAATGCTACCTTCATTATTATGCACAGTTTATTCACTTCAACATCTTCCTAATCACAGTGAAGACAGCATTTATACTCATTAGCACTTTCTGAACTGTTATCAAATTCACCGTGCTTGTCCCACAGACTCACCAGGAGGTTTGACAGAATCGAATTTGCTCCCAGAAGAATCCATTGGAGTAAGACTTATTTGATATGAAAGCAAATTACAATACATGGTGGAAATCTGAAATTAAAACAGAAAATGCTGAAAATATTGTGGGGATCAGGCAATATCTGTTGACAGGGAAACAGAATTAACCATCTGGATTTAGTCAGACCGTTACCAGATCACCCAGAAAGGATCCAGTCACCTTAACCAATACATGTGGTGTCGAGCTCACAAGTATGGGCGACATGAGCTTGCTGCTAGATCACATGGTGGAGATAGTTCTGGTGTTGGAAATGCCATGCTTGATTCCCGTGCATAACAAGGCACTGCAATTCTGCTGCCAGACTCTATAAGGGAGGATTACACATGGATTGCCAGTAGTGTGAAATCTGTGTATATCTGGACAAAGAAAACTAAGCAGAAGAAATATCCTAAAAATTCAGTCAGTGGCTCACCTACACATAATGTGGAGGAGTTGGTGTTGGACTGGGGTGGACAAAGTTAAAAATCACACAGCACCAGGTTATAGTCCAACAGGTTTATTTGGAAGCACTGGCTTAACCTTTTGGACTATAACCTGGTGTTGCGTGATTTCTAACTTTGTCCACTTGTACATCGAGAAATCTCACAATTGACAGTGTCACTACATTATCATGACCAACTCAGAATGCTTTTTAACTGTACTTTGGAGTTCAGCTGGCATTGCAAAGCCCCTGTCTGGTTGCTCTGTGCCCAGGTGCACATAGCTATCTCATATCTCTGCACAAGGTATATCTCAAGTCTCTGAGTTTCATTTCTTAGCATTCATTCACCTTAGACTTAGTTATCAGTATCCATGCCATGCCTTGTCTCTTAATGCAGACATAAGTTCAGGTAGCTTTTCATGGTTGCCATAATTGGAAAATGAAGGGGATTGGTATGTTGGTATATGGCGCTATGGTACATCAAATGTCAAATCTACGGTATGTGCCAACAGCTTACCCAGCTCACACACTCATTGTGCTTTGATCAGATGGCCATATCTGAGAGCCTAATGAAGGTAGCCCTTGGACAAGAGAAGGTGGACTTTGGTCATCAGGGGTGGCACCATGCTTAGTCAAGGGCATCTCAATCCAAGGGATTATCCACAGTCAGTCTGCAAAACAAATTCCAACAGTCTGCGAATAAGGGTAGGATCAGTTGGGGGACTGTGGGGAGATCAGTCCAATGAGTCAACCAGTTCTTCCTTCAGTAGGATATATTTCCCTCCCCACCCCTATCCACTTTCCATAAAGACCGTTCCCTCCATGACTATCTGGTCAGGTCCACACCCCCTAACAACCCACCCTCCCCTCCTGGCACCTTCCCCTCACACCACAGGAATTGCAAAACCTGCGCCCACACCTCCCTCCTCACCTCCGATCAAAGCCCCAAAGGAGCCTTCCACATCCATCAAAAGTTCATCTGCACTTCCATACATGTCATTTATTGTATCCGTTGCTCCTCATGCGGTCTCCTCTACATTAGGGAGACAGGATGCCTACTCGCAGAATGGTTCAGAGAACATCTCTGGGACACCCGCGGTAAAAACAAAGACTGCAGAAGCTGGAAACCAGATTCTAGATTAGAGTAGTGCTGGAAAAGCACAGCAGTTCAGGCAGCATCCGAGGAACAGGGAAATCGACGTTTCGGGCAAAAGCCCTTCATCAGGAATAGAGGCAGAGTGCCACACTCTGCCTCTTTTCCTGATGAAGGGCTTTTGCCCAAAACATCAATTTCCCTGCTCCTCAGATGCTGCTGAACTGCTGAGCTTTTCCAGCACCACTCTAATCTAGAATCTTGGACACCAGCACCAATCAACCCCACCGCCACATGGCTGAAAACTTTAACTCCCCCTTCCACTCTGTCAAGAACATGCAGGCCCTGGGCCTCCTCTCCTGGCACTTTCTTACCACCCGATGCCTGGAGGAAGAATGTCTCATCTTCCGCCTCAGGACCCTCCAACCCCATGGCATTAATGTGGATTTCACCAGTTTCCTCATTTTCCTTCCCTCCCTTACCCCAGTTCCAACCTTCCAGCTCTGTACCACCCTTGTGACCTGTCCAACTTCCTTCCCATCTATCCTCTTCACCTTCCCCTCCGACCTATCACCTTTACCGCCACCTCTATCCACCTATTGCACTCTCAGCTTCCTTCTCCCCACCCCCAACTCCCTCCCATTTATCTCTCCACCTCCAGCCTCATTCCTGATGAAGGGCTTTTGCCCAAAACATCGGTTTTCCTGTTCCTCGGATGCTGCCTGACCGGCTGTGCTTTTCCAACACTATACTCTGGACTCGTAAAGTGAATGAGTCAAGGAAGCCACATATAAGTCACAATCTTTCCTAGATTAGTGAAGACATAGGTGGCCCATGTGAGTGTCATTAAACTGGAGAGACTGGAAAGTGGAGCTTTTGGATGAAATGAGGCTCAGCAATGGACAAGTTTGCTATTTCCTTATCTTCCTGTTGCTGGAATGTATTGAGAATGGTTTCCACACAACTCGTTTTCCAATGCATGGCCTCTTACTGTTATCTGCAACAATGCCACCCTGACAGCTTAACTGGCTAAGAACTAACCCACCATTTCATCTCCACAATCTTCGATGTTGGAGATTAATTGTAACATCAACATCTTTCCACACACACAAAAAAAACACACCCAATAATACAGGATGACAAAAATGAGTAAAAACGATTTTAAAAGAAGACATGAAAATTAGAAAAGCATAGAGAAGCAATCAATTTCAATGATCAAGAAATATGATAACAGTGAAGCACCACTAGACAGGTCAATCCTAAAAGAGAAAACAACATTCAATAATTACACTGATTCACTATTTACCAGGGAGAGTAATGTAATGGATATATGTTTTCCACCACCAATTCTCAGTAGCAGTTGTGTGTATTATATACAAGATGCACTGCACAAGTTAACCAAGGCTCCTTAGCACCTTCCAAAACCACAACCACTACCATGTAGAAGGACAAAGGCAACAAGGTACATGGGAATGCCACCACTTCAGTTTCCCCCTCCATGCCACTCACCATCCACACTTAAAAACATATCGCTGTTCCTTCAGCACCATTGGGTCAAATTCACTCCCTAATGGCACTGTGGATTTACCTCCAGCAAATGGACTACAGCAATTCAAAATGGCAGCTCACTAACACCCTCTAAAGGGCAACTAGAAATGGACAATAAATGCTGGCCCAGCCAGCGATACCTAATGACATGACAATAGAAAACGTGATCAGGAAAGTATCAGGATATTTAAGATAAAATGAGGAATTGATTGACAAGCTACTCAACGCTAGAGAGAATAACACCATTAATGGAGTTGGATTGCTTTTGTGTATAGTAAAAGTTAGGGATGAGACCACTAGAAGCACTATGGCATAAAGAATCATCAGAAAAGGGAATGACAGACATCTAATATAGTTCGTATAATTAACAATGGAGAATAAATTGTCCAGGGAGTTATAGACCTATTAGCTTAGTGTCATTGGTATGGGAAGAAATGAAATCAAAAATATAATAGTGAAATATTTAGGAACTGAAAGCATAATAAACTATAAGCAGCACAGTTTTCAAAAGTCATGCTTCACTAACTTTATCGAATTCTTTGAAGCAATAACATCAAGGATAGACAATGGTAAGCTGGTTAGTTTATATATCTATATAAATAGCAATCAATAAGCTTTCACACAGTGGGTTCATCATTAAGTTAAGGACATGTCAAATCGGGTGATAAGTAACTGAACAGAAGGCATTCTGGATGCAAACAAAAAAGAGGATAGAAAGGTGAAAGGTAGTTACTCAGACTGCGAAAATATTGGAAGTAGTAGTCCATATGCACTTATGTTGAGTAACTGTTCTTTACTATTCACATAAACCTTTTAGACTCAGAAATCAGAGTACAATTTCAAAGTTGTGTTTGACACCAAATTGGGAAGGAGTTAGATCAGGATAGTGGGGGAGTGAGTGTAGTTCTTAGGAAGGAGGGGTGAAACAAATACATGAAGATGTTAATAATGTTAGCAATGGTGTTGGTACTGTCAGGTGTTCAATGTTAGAAACTACATCATGTTTGGAAAATAAAGCGTGGAGTTTTGCTCCCAAGCTGTGTGGGCAGATTTGGGAAATTCTCTTGTTCACCATCCTCACCTCAGGAGAATGTGTCTCAAATAACAGGATCTTCATTCTGATGAGAGGGTGTATGCTAGAATTGGGCCTGCAGCCTTCAGAAACAGTTCAGACTGAGCTCAGGGACTGTGGTGTGCATAACATGGATCTCAATAGCTGTCATCTCAAAGTAGTTGATAATAGTTAGAAGGCCTACCTCAGCACTCTAGGCTTCACCTCTCACACCATTCATCCTCCCAGGCACACTTCACATGTGCCAACTCATGCCATTCCAAGCCCCCATTTACCCCTTACCATGGCCTCTTATATATTCCTTGCCAATCCACATTCACCTACCCACACTAAATGGTTGGTTAAACCTTCCATTACAACCTGCACCCCACCCTCCCATGACCCTTTATGGTCTAAGGGCAATTTAGTACCAACTCATCACAACATATAACATTCCACTTATCCCTATGACCCATCATTAAAACTCTGCCAACATAGTGCTGGCTTATGCTAACACATGCTCTCACCTCACTACTTCGTTTCTTTCTAAAAATGACAAAGTTGGTTCAATTCAGATGTTCAGATTGTAGTATTCAATTATTCTGTATTTGACAATGTGTGTCCGTATGTTATTGATGGTCACTGTGCTTAATTGGTTAAGCTGGTGCGGATTCAGGAGTAAGTATACAAAGCTATCCCATGAGCTAGAAATCAGAGCTGAATCATAGAGATTTTATAGCATCTTGAGTAAAACCTGTTACAAAGACAGAAACCACTGTCTTCTCTACACAGTTCCAAGCTATAAAATACATAACATGGATCTCATTGGCTGTCATCTCAAAGTGGCTGATAACAGTTACTTTTGCCATAATTTAGACTGCGGATCTAAAATTGCTCCCTCATTTCATCAATGGTGTGTCATATATTTACTTATATACAGTATTCTGCTTTCTGACTTGAATTAGAAAGAACTATATTTTGAAAGGCGCATGTGGAAAATTAAAGTTAACTTTCATTCAGTAGTAGTTGAATGACAACTGTGTGTTAAAGAAGTTAATTCATGCATCTCTTCTGTATAAATGAGGTACAGATCTGTGCATCAATCGCTCCTACAAACAAGAGAGGGAGTGTAGTAAATTGCCTTCACAAGATTTTCTTGAAATTTACCTCTGAGACCAATTATAAGTTCACAGGTTGACTAAAGAAGGGTTCTCCTTGCTAATACCTCATCAGCTGCCCTTTAGAGACACCATAGCTTCAACCTTGTAAATGGACAATGCTACAGCAATGAAAATGATGGCGTGGATCTTCTAAAGAGCAGCAATCATTGCCAGACTGCCATTCCACGGAAAAATTCACCTCACCTGACACTGTCCTGATCTTTCAATTTCAGCTTTTCTAGAAGTGGGAACGCAGAGGAATTTAAATGTTCCAGTGCATGATTTGCAGATATTATATGCAGTACAGCACATAATCAAGAAGGCTAATATTGCTACTCTTCATTACAAGAGGAAATGAATGTAATAGAAAGGACATAATTGTTCAATTATAGAATGTATTCATAAGACCACAACTCAAATGCTGTTTGCAGTTTTGGGCTCCTTATTTGAAGAAAGATGTAAATGTATTGGAGATGGTTCAAATGAGGTATAGTAGTTTGATACCTAGAATGAATGTTTTTTTTAATGATAATTGGCTCCATTGGAGTTTAGTAGGGTGAACAGTGACTTGATTGAAATGTGTAAGATCCTCAATGCGCTTGACAAGGTGGACTTGGAAAGGATATTTCTTTTTGTGAGTCATTCTAGAACTAGGAGGCACTATTTAAAATTAGAAGCTGTCCTTTCAGGAGAAAGATGAGAATTTTTTTTTCATCTCAAAGAATTGTGTGGCATTGGAACACTGCGCCTCAGAAGGTAGTGGAGGAGGAGCCATTGAATATTTTTAAGACAGCAATTGATAGATTGTGTTAGGCAAGAGAACTGAAGGTTATTGGAGGTAGATGAGTATGTGGAATTCATAACAGAGCATCAGCATGACCTTATTGAATAAGGAATAGGTACAAAAGCCCAAATAGTCAATTCATTCGTTTCATAGATTCATATGAGATGGTCCATGATCAAAGTGGTACTGATGTGCATAAAATGTTTGAAATGACCATCAAAGATTTTGAAAGGTGTTTTTATCTCCCATTACATGGAGAGAGGTAGATTTTGATTTTAAGTGATAATTGCAAGCAGTCGCAAGCCTGTTTTGTGCCTTTTCTAAGATAATCAATGGAGGAGTTAAAACTAAAGAGTAAACCTCAGGTGACATATGGTCAGAAGCAGGGAATACCCTAAAGGATGGAGCGCAGATATAAATCAATGTTTTATTTGTTGTCATCATGTAGGTTGATTTCAACACAGCCAACTTAGCCATTTTCTCCCAGTAATGGTTCCTGTTATTAGTGTTTCTTTCTTCCTGGTCACCATTATCCATGCTTTTGTTTGCCCAGTTGCTTTTTTTTCTCTCTCTGGGTTCCATCTCCACAATTATTCACTCCTTTTACCAACCCCATACACTCCCCACCCCAAACCCCCAGTCATTACCATACATACCTTCACTTAGCTATGATTAGTACTGATGAAGGATCACAGAACCCAGATTGTTGACTGTTTCTCTCCACAGATACTGCCAGACCTGTTGAGTTCCTTTAGTAATTTCTGTTTTTGTTTTAGATTTCCAGCACTTGTAATTTTTTTTGTTTTATATTTTATTATGTTCTTATTCTTTTTAAATTTATTTCCATTAGAAATTCTTATTTCCAGATCTTTGATGGAAAATGCCTATGCAAATTTGTCTGGCTGTAATTATGTTCAACTGCTGGTTGAAGCCATGCAGCAGTTCATTGGTGGGACATTTTAAATACAACATGATAAGCTTACAGAGGCAGTTAACAGTATGAATGTAGAAATTTTAATTGCATGCAGTTAACAAAAGTACTTGCCAATTGTAAACTAAAGATTTTTAACTCATATACAAGTGTGCCTTGTGCCATGCAAACTGAATTGAAAGATCTGCTTATAATAAAGGAAAATTGAAATAAGTGTGAATTGATTAATTCTATATTTTAACATGGAAAAGGGAGTCTGGAGCTTTTTTGAAATTAATATAGGAAAATACTGATGCATTGTGGGAGCTGATTCTCAACTGCTGCCTTAGATTTTGCCAACCCTGGGAAATCTGATAAATGTCATTCAAAATAATACCAAGCAAGGTTTATCTGTAATATTTCAGATGACACAAGAATGTAGCTTACTTGTGAGTGTCGTGAAGCAGCCCAAATCAATGCCAGTAAGCCTAGGAGAGTGATCTCACAGGTATAAACGATAAAACCATTTTCAAACCCACATGGGATACAGTGGGATTTTGTTTATTCCTTTAAAAATGAGACAGTCCCTGCAGTGAAGTGTGTTACATACTGCATGTACTATATCACATTGATTCCACACAGTATTGACAGGCTCAGCCAGGGCTGTCTGATAAAGAGCTGAGTAAAGTTGAACACTTGCCATGTGAAAGTATTAGGAGGCAAGACATCACTAACCTTTCTATCTACGGACAAATCCAACAGGGAGAAGAAAAGGGGGAAACACTAGAACTAACAGAAATCTGATGTTATTTGCAGATCTTCTGAACAAATTCTGCAAGAACAATCCTTGAAGTCGCCTGTTTCATAGATGCATAAAATGTTTACAGTTTATTCCACAATATTATCATATTTGTGCTTTATTTTAGTACAACTTCAGGGAAATATAGACTGAGAAGAGCAATCACACCTGTACATGGGCAAGCAGAGGATGGGCATATTCTTACATGTCTATTTATGTGGGTGGAAGGACCTCATATGCCAGCATGTGGACAGTTTTAAATGTGTTGCAAGCTAATTATGCATCCACTTGAGAGAGCACGTCATTGGCTGCTTCTTATGCCACAACAAGACAAACAGCATCTCTCTTAAAGGTATGGTGCACTATGGCTGTTGACAATGAGAAAGATTTAAAAATTACAAAATATTGCAAGCAGTACAGAGAGAAAGGAAAAAAAAAAACTAGACTTGCTTTTCACAGTGCTTGTCTTGATTCCAGAACATCATAAAGCTCCTTAAGTCAATGAACCTTATTACCTGGAGCATAATTACCTCGGTACAGTAAGAAATCCAGCAGCTTTCACAAAGCAAAGATCAACAAATATCTGATGACTGGGATGCTGAAAAATGATGACTGAGCATTGATGGCGATTGACGGATAGATATTAGCAGAGCTGTTTTTTCCATACAACATAATTGGTCTATTTGTATCCACCTAAATAGAAGGTAGACCTCATTTTAGATCTTTATCTGAAAAACACCATCTGCCAAGAGCATACATTCCCTTGGCACTGCACAGTAAGTGTAAGGCTGAATTTAGTGCTCAAATCTTTGGTTTGAGACTTGGATCCGAAACTATTTAATTCAGAAGCAGTGCTAACACTAACTCATGATTGACACACATCATACATCTGAGGAATTGCGAATGGTGCTGAACATTGAACAAGATGTAGGATGTAGGATCTCAAGATGTAGGATGTGATATTGAAGGCTCCTGTCTGGGCATTGAAGAGAAATATGACATTCTGTTCTCCCTCCAGAGATTTAAAGCTCAATAACCAATAGGATATGCTGCTAATGGGAAAAGAACACTGACCAGGTCACCTCAAAAAGCATAACTACTTTTGCATAGCTACAATTTCAACAGAGTTCAGTAGCCTCACCAGAGCTTTCAAGGTGAGTATCCTACCATTCAGCTCAATTTCTCTCTCCTCGAAATGGTAATGCGTCTTGTAGATAGGACACTGCAGTGCCAATAGTGGAGGGTTCAAGAGTTAAAGTGATGGGTAGTATCTCAATCTAGCAGTCTGTTATGTATGTGATTGTATTGACTTTCTTTAGAGCTGTTGGAACTGAACTGAACTAGCATAATTGAGAGTGTTTAATTACATTCCTAACTTGTGTCTTGAGGAAGGTAAAAAGATTTTGGGGAATCAGGAGCGAAATCACTTACCACAGAAAATCCAACATTTCATGGGCTATTCTAGTTCTAGTATTTCTGATGATCTGCAGTTAAGTTTCTGGTCAATGATAATGCCACATATGTTGCTTGTGGGGCTTTTGTTGATCATTAGCAATGTTGTTGAATGCCAAGGACAGTGAGTTAACGTCTCTCTTGTTGAAGACAGTCACAGCCTCGCACTTGTCTGGCATGTTATTTACAACTTATTAGCCCAACCTGAATTTTATCCATGCTGCATTAGACACAGGCTATTTCATAAACTGAGGATTGCTAGTGGCATTGAAATCTCTATAATTATTAGTGAACAAACCCATGTCTGACCAACAAAGTGAAGTGAAGATTATTGATAAAGAGGGTGAAGATGCTTGGTCCCACGATACTAGATTAGATTAGATTACTTACAGTGTGGAAACAGGCCCTTCGGCCCAACAAGTCCACACCGACCCGCCGAAGCGCAACCCACCCATACCCCCACATTCACCCCTTTAACCTAACACTGCGGGCAATTTAGCATGGCCAATTCACCTGACCCTGATGAACTTCTGCAGCAATGTCACTAAATGCTCTGCACCTTTAACCATCCAGCCATTAGCATCCTCACTTCCATACATTTTATATCATGGGCACAATAGCTGCATGTCTTTACAGGAGTTCCTCAAGGTAGTGTCCAAAGTCTAACCATTTTCAGCTGCTTCATCAATGACCTTCCCTCCATCACAAAATCAGAATAGGGGATGTGCATCAATGGTTGCACAATGTTCAGCACCAGTCACAATTCCTCAGATGCTGGAGCAGTCCATGTTCAAATGCAACAAGATGTAATATCCAGGCTTGGCCGAACAAGTGGCAAGCAACATGCATGCCATAAATATGTCAGGCAACGGCTATTGCCAATAAGAGACAATCTAACCACAACTACTTCGACATTCAATGGTGATACCATCACTGAATTACCCCACTATCACCATCCTTGGGGTTACAATTGATCAGAAACTCAACTGGGCTTGCCACATGAACACAGTCATTACAGCAGCAGGTCAAAAGCTGGGAGTACTGAGGTGAGTAATTCACCTCCTGACTCCTCACAATCTGTCCATTGTTTACAAGGAACAAGTCAGGGGTGTGATGGAATACTCCCCACTTGCCTGGATGAGTGCAGCTTCAGCAACACTGAAGAAGCTTGACACCATCCAGGACAAAGCAGCCCACTTGACTGGCACTCCATCCACTCCCTCAACCACCAATGTTCAGTAGCAGGGATTGAGTACTATCTACAAGATGCAGTATCAAAAATCAAAGATCCTCAGACAGAACCTTCCAAACCCAAATACAACACCACGTCCAAATACAACAAGGTCTGCAGATGCATGTGAACACCACCACCTGCAAGTTCCTCTCTAAGGCATTCACCATCCTGATTTGGAAATATATCACTGTTCTTTCACTGTTGTTGGGTCAAAATTCTGGAAATCCCTCCCTATAAGGGGATGGTGGGTCAACCCACAGCACATGGACTGAAGAGGTTCAAGAAGGAGCTCACCACCACCTTCTCAAGGGATACTAATGATGGACAATAAATACTGACCAGCCAGCATGCCCACATCCCATGAATGAACGTACCAAAAATCAAGATAGATACATTCTCAATACAGATCACATGGCTTCCACTAACTCATTCTTTCTTAAAAAGAGAAAACCATTCACTTTCCAATTTTGAATTTCCATGAAGTGTTGCCTCATTTTTCTAAATTCCAGTGAATAAAGTTATAATAATCTAATCACTCTTCATACATCACATGTGTCATTCCTAGGAATCAGTCTGGTAAACATTTGTTACACTCTCTCCATTGCCAGAACATCGTTCCTCAGATAAGGAGACTTAAAACTGCACACAATACTCTAGATGTGATCTCAGCAAAGTCATGTAGCATTGCAGCAAGACATCTCTGTTTCTGTGCTTGAATCCTCTCAATATGAAAACCAACATACCATTTGCCTTCTTCACTGCCTGCCTCACCTGCATAATTACTTTCAGTGACTGAAACAATCTCACATTTCAACCTCTCCTTCCTTCTTGAAATCTCTTTGATGAAACATTTGCTCACCAATGATATTTCCTTTTGCATCTCGCTGTCAAATTTATGCTGATGGCTCTCCTGTGCACAACTTTGCTTTATCTTAGTTTGTTTAAGACGCCATATGTGCACAATGTGTTTCCTTTTTCGCTTATATACCTAATCATGTGGAGTCATAAAACAATGATAAATGTTTTGCCACAGCATTGTGAAAATGTCTATCCTGGGCATAATAGCAGAAGACATGGTTAAAAGTCATGAGTAAACTAATTCTTCCCGGAGATTTGTCACATGCAATCTAGGCCTCAGCAACAATTTGACAGCTGTCAACTTTGACAATCCCAGTGCAAAATAAGTCTTAATTTGTTCCACTGAAGCACAAACCAAGCTCGAGGAACAGCAGCTCCTCTTACAATTTGGCACTGAACATCCTTATGGCATCAACATTAGATGCAATCACTTTAGATACTAATCACCATTTGCAATTTATCTGATAGCAGGTGCTGGTAATAGGTCTACTGTTACCAGTTGCAATTGCACTGGACCCATCTCTTGTTTCTTTATTTATCCCATTACGATCATCTTTATGTTACAATATGACCCCTTTTGTAAATTAATTACTTTGGCTCAGGGCTGGTTTTCAGACTTCTGAGTCAGATATTTAAATCCCTCGCTAAAGATTTGCACATATAAGGGAGACTGACAGTCCCAATGCCATACAATGGGAATGTTGCATAATCAAAGGTATTGTTTGGATGAAGCAACTAAATGGTGTTTGGTCTTGTTGGTGGACATAAAAGATCCTAAGGAACTGTTTGAAATAGAGTAAGGGAATTCTCCCTTGTGCATTGGCAGATATTTATCTGTCATTCAAAAATGCTAAAATAGATTTTCTGTTTCACTGCCTCATTTCTTCCAGTGAAACTATCTCAGATGGAATCTCTGATGCAAATTGGTTTGTTTTCAATTCTCCTGTGAAGCTTCTTGAAATATTTCATTACATTAAAGGAGCTATACAAATATGTGTTATTACTATTCTGTACAAAATGGCTAACATATTTTGATTTGATTTATTATTGTCACATGTGCCTAGGTACAGTTTTGTTTTGTATGCAGTACAGGCAGATCATACCACACAAAGTACACAGGGTAATAGCAAAGATACAACATTACAACTGCAGAGAAGGTGCATAGAGAGTGTGATCGGCATTAAATTTTAGGATTGAGAGGTCTATTAAGAAGGAGATATCTCTCCTTCTATCTCTCCACCCTGGAGGCTCCCTGCCTCTATCCCTGATGAAGGGCTGTGGCCCGAAACGTCGATTTTCCTGCACCTCGGATGTTGCCTGACCTGCTGTGCTTTTTCAGCACCACACTAATCTAAACTCTGGTTTCCAGCATCTGCAGCCCTCACTTTTGCCTAGGTCTATTTAGAAGTCTAATAAGAGTGGGTAAAAAGTTGTTCTTGTATTTAGTCCATGTATTTAAGCTTTTGTATCTTCTGCCTGATAGAAGAGGTTGGGAGAGATTGTAACAGGAGTGGGAGGTTTCATTGATTATGCTGGCTACCTTTCCAAGGCAGCAGGAAGTATAGATGGAGTCAATGAATGGAAGGTTGGTCTGTGTGATGCACTGGGCTGTGTTCATAACTCTCTGTAGCTTCTTATGGCCCTGCACAAAACAATTGTCACACCAAGCCATGATGCATCCAGATAGAATGCTTTCTATGGAGCTATAAAACTTGGTAGGAGTCTTTACAGATATGCCAAATTTCCTTAGCCTCCTAAGGATGTACAGGCATTGTTGTGTTTTCTCGACCTTTGCATCAATGTTAGTGGATCCAGACAGATTGTCGGTGATCATCACTGCTTAGAACTTGATGCTTTTGACCATCTCCACCTCAGCTCCTCTGATGCAGACAGGAACGTGGCCTCCACCTTACTCCCTGAGGTTGATGACCAGTTCTTTCATTTGCTAATGTTGAGGGGGAGCTTGCTATCTTTACACCATGCCACCAGGTATCTCTTTCCTGAATTTCCTAATTTACAACAGTGACCACACGACAAGAGAACATCATTGATCATATCAAGCTTTGACATGTCCAGAGGTCATGAAAAGCTGTCTATAAATGCAAGATCTTTCTTTCTAATTGTGGAAAATTTAGAGAAGCCAGTTAGATATCCCGAATGTTAAAATCTAAGCCAACTATTAATTACTCTGAACTGCAATTATTGAGATGTGAGACAAATATTTCCTTCACAGTCTGGCAATGTTATTCAGTTGATGGGACATGGTTCAAGAAAACAGCTTTCCTATTATATACCAGAAAACACTACTAAGTAGGTAGGATTCATTTTTTGAAAAGAATAAAAAAGAACTGGCAGAATTAATTTGAGTAAATTCCTCACCTGGCTGACATAAAACTCATTTATATGTTTATGAGTATGTAAAGGGTCTTTTCAAGTGAGTCAACATAAGGTCATTATTAAAAAAAAATACATATTAAAATCCTCGGTGAGATTGTTTCTTCCTCCAAAAAACTTTAATTATTGCTCTCCAATTTCTCATGAATAATCATCCTCACTCATTGCTTGATCTGAAGTAAAAAGTGTTTCCACTGCTGCCATATTATTAAGGACATTGCATCTGGAATCTGGAGCTGATGACTATCATATCATTAGCACTAATTAACTCTTGACAGGAGATGATGGCAGCAAATTTTATATGAGTTATGCAAATAAGTGGGTGAGATTATTCTCTGGAGAGTCTTCCTTGTTAATAAGACATGTTCCCATAGTGACATTTCTAACACTGTGATATGACGAAGACAATAGTGTCCTGTCCCAGCAAGTGGCCTGTGAAATGAATGAAGAATGATTAATTAGGTAGGAAAATTTATGAAGTGAAGGCCCCGTCATGTTCTTGAATTCCCCAATTAAGATGTGGAAAGGGTGTGGTCAAGGTTGGTCTAACTGCCTGGAGGCCAATTGAGACTTTAAATTGGTCAATTAAAGGCCATTTAAGGACCTCATCCTATTACTGACCCTTGATTTCTTTTACTGTCGTTATGTTCCATGTTGTTTGTCTGCTGGGAGTGATTTTTAGTCCGATTTGTAAGAAGTTTTTTAACGTTTGCTTTCTCAGTCAAGACCATTGTACCATTTTGCACATTAGAGAATTTAAACTTTATTGATGGAACCTCCCATGTCTGTTCTCTCACATTGTCTGCATGAACCACTGTCTCACAAAGCTCTGACATGATTAATGCTCCAGCTCCATCAAATCCTGATCTCACTCTCATTGCTACTTCATCTCTTACCAGATCTGCAGTGCTTTTTTTTTAACGGTCAACTGTAGACAGTGGCTTGCAGAATCTTGCCACGGGTTTCTCTTCTTTAGGTTTCTTGACTTTTTCTCCTTTTTTAGCTGCTGACTGAGTGCTAGAGCATTTGTCTTAAAGCAGTGTCTGAAGCATTTTCAGATCTCCATAACAGCCTTTGGTTTGTTGGTTGTAGATAAATTAAGTCTGACCAGCTTGCCGTCACTTTGTAAGATGATCCCCCACTACAACTCAATGCGGTGTTAGATACTTCTACGAGATTTGCTGCCACCTCATTGTTAGGTCTTAGTCTTTTGAGATCAAAAACTGTGGACTCTATCTCCTACAACGTACATGTGATATTCTCATATTTGGTTGTGTTTTGCAGTCCTCAGCATTAACCTTTTCAGACCCTTTCAGATTTGCACAACAGTGGGAGGGGGCCAATGCCACATGGGCAGGACACCAGATATGCCCTGGCAGTCAGCTCGCTGGCACAATTAGGCAACCAATGCCCCACTGGATACCCTGTGGGTGGAGAGAGCCTCCCTTCCCTTTAAGCCTTCTCTGCCATTCACAGCACCTGCCGAGCACTGGGCTCACCAGGCTCTGTCCAACTGGGTCCTGGCAAGTCTGCCCCACCATGTGCAGGGCATACTGTAGTTCCAACAGCAGCCATTACTCCTGGAGTCGTACTGCTGGAAATGAAGAGCTGTCAGCCATTTGATTGACCCACAGTTCTTGGAGGCTGAATATCTATCTCCAAAGGTCCAATAATGCCAATGGCAGGAAGGGAAATGCTTGACTAGGATTAATCCCATCACTATGCTTGGAAATGGCTGCGATGAGATTGCCACTGGCTTTCTGAGCAGTGAATGGGGCCATCTCTATAGCTATTAAATTTACTCCTATGTGGTTAATAATCTATTTGAAATTTATAGGTATTCATATGTGAGATGATAATACATATGTTATTTAGAAAAGAAGTTTCCAATTATAAGAATAATAGATATTTGAATTTTCATTGTGTCGCTGGTGTTAGGAATTGGCAGAACAACAAAGTACCGATGAAGCCCTAAGAAAGTTTTAACTCCAGTTGGTTTTGAGAGGGGTTTGTTGAAGCTCATTAAAACTGCACTTGCCACACTCAAGATGTGGCAGAATGGACATCAAGGGCCAAATGCCTACTTTGCTTTTATCTATTGTGATCTTATTTTGTTTTACAGCGCAGGGCATTTTCCCAACTGCCCGGGCAGCTAAGTTAAAAATTAATCATCTGAGGAAGGCAAACTGCTATTGTATTGATGTAGTTAGGAAAACAAAATGGTAGAAAGAATGAGTAATCAATATTAATGAATTTGGCTGTCATGATGACATGTTCAATTTTTAAGAGTAATTACGCATGGACAATTGGACTTTAACCAAATGTACAAGAACTCACCAGAAAGTAAGTGCTTCTTCAAAACAAAGTACTTGATCAAATGTCATTTAAACTGCAAAAAATATTTTTCCATCTGCTAATGCCTCAGAGAAATGGTCTGTTCATTACCACGTGCCCCTTGTTGAAGCACAAATTGACGGAAACGTTTCTTACATTATAACAGGGACTAGACCATCAAAAATTCTTTATGAGCTGTAAAACATTTTAGGAGGTCCTGACGTTGTCAAAGGTGTGATATAAATGCAAATTTTTCCTTTGTTTTCAAAATTGGGACCTCTGTTAAATGTAAGCTATACATTAGGCGCTGGTATTAAATATATCACACTGACATATTTTTGTTGGATACCATGCACTGAAACAGCTGGCATTGTCTCCCTGGCTAATTGATGATAAATTGCCAAGGTTTTCAACTAACAGCAGCACCAGAGTTTTGAAATTGGTTTGCAATCTTCAGTCGCAAAGGACATCATAAATATTTCATAAGGCTTATTTTATGTTAATAATATAAATAAGATTGACATCCAAAATTATAGGCTAGAAGCCACTGTTGGAATGCTATTTGGGATTATAACTGAGGACTAATTGAAATGTTTAGCGAGCATTTTCTTTAGTTAGTTCACTCATTATATTGTTTTCCTTCATTGCAAATGTAAATCATGTAACTTCCACATAGCACACCAACCAGTAAAGCATCAGAGCTGGATGTAATGGAAACAGCTGTTGTATAGCTGGAGGAGATAGTCTAGATTCACTCCATCATTTTCCTGTGAGAAATAGGTGGGAAGGAAAATGGACAGATGGGACAGGTCAGGAGGACGGTGCTGAGCTGGAAGGTTGGGGAGAGGGGAAATGGGGAAACTGCTGAAATCCACATTGATGCCAAGGGGTTAAAGGGTCCTGAGGTGGAAGATGAGGCGTTCTTCCTCCAGGCGTTGGGTGGTAAAGGAGTGGTGATGGAGGAGGCCCAGGAGCTGCATGTCCTTGGCAGAATGGGAGGCAGAGTAGAAGTGTTCAGCCACGGGGCAGTGGGGTTGGTTGATGAGGGTGTACCGGAGATGTTCTCTGAAGTGCTCTGTGAGTAGACTTCCTGTCTCCCAAATGTAGAGGAGACGGCATTGGGAGCAACAGGTATAGTAAATGACATGTGTGGAAGCACAGATGAAACTTTGATGGATGTGGAAGGCTCTTTTGGGGCCTTGAACGGAGGTGAGGAGGGACGTGTGGGCTCAGGTTTTGCAATTGCTGTGGTGGCAGAGGAAGGTGCCGGGAGGGGAGGGTTGGTTGTTGCGGGCGTGGACCTGACGAGGTAGTCGCAGAGGGAACAGTCTTTATGGAAAGCAGATAAGGATGGGGAGGGAAATATATCTCTGGTGGTGGGATCTGCTTGTAGGTGGCGGAAATGGCAGAGGATGATACGATGTATACGAAGGCTGGTGGGGAGGAAAATGAGGACCGGGGGGCTCTGTCCTTGTTGCTGTTGGAGGAATGAGATTCAAGGGCAGAGGTGCGGGAAGTGAATGAGATGCATTGGAGGGTATCATCAACCACGTGGGAGGGGAAATTGCTCTTTTAAAGAAGGAGGCCATCTGGTGTGTTCTCTGGTGGAACTGGTCTTCCTGGGAGCAGATGCAGTGGAGGTGGAGGAATTGGGAATAAGGGATAGCATTTTGCAGGAGGCAGGGTGTGAGGAGGTGTAATCCAGGTAGCTGTGGGAGTTGGTGGGTTTGTAGAAAATGTCATTGTTGAGTTGGGCACCACCCCCCCCCCATTTATCCCTCCACCCCCGAGGCTCCCTGCCTCATTCCTGATGAAGGGCTTTTGCCCAAATGTCGATTTTCCTGCTCCTTGGATGCTGCCTGACCTGCTGTGCTTTTCCAGCATCACACTCTTGACTCAGTGCACCCAGAGGTCACTCCGAAAGAAGATAGTGACCTGATGTAAGTCACTGACTTGAGGCTTCGGTACCACTTTAAATATTAAATATCTGCACCCAAATATGTAAGACATAACATTCACTCATAATCTGTAAGGCAATCTGTGTCCAACTATCATTACCATCTTATTCTGTGCCTGTCTCTCATGACAGAAACAATTGATTCATGCTTACTTTGCGTAGCCAACTGCTGTGTGAAGAAATGCAAAAAGCAATTCTTTTTTATTCATTTATATGGGCATTGCTAGTAAGTTCAGTGCTTATTTACATTTTTTATATATATATTTTATGTGAAATTTACTTTTCAATGATCATATAAATGTTTTAAAGAATGTAATGAAAGAATGAAAGTTTATAATGCAAGCAGCTGGTAGAAAGCACTAAAAGGTTTGTTTTTGCATGTGTGTGAGCAGACCAGTGTTAGTTAATCACTCTTCTGTAAGGTGTAGACAGAAGATAAACTCAACTCAACAGTGAAAATGTTGAGGAATTGGGTGAAAGGTCAACATCCTGGAAAGTACAAAGGATATTTGCCCAAATCTGAAGGCACATTTTTAGGATGACCAATGATGGGCAACGAAATAAACAGCTGCATATTTTTGTCTATGCTCCTCAAATAAACACTGCAAGTCCTCAGTAATGTTACAGGAGATGACAACTGATGATGCAATGTATGAGAGCATTGAGAGAATGGAGGAAATTTTCTGTAAATCCCGCGCTACCTTGTGGTAATTGTCACATCTATCACTACATGGAGCTGGTTAAAGCTTGTTTGGAGCAATGCACAGCCGTTAATCCACATTTTTCTTTGTCTCATGTTGGGTCTATATAGTGATTAATGGTAGAGAATGCATCATTGTAGATATCTATAGAAAATGGCTCTTTTTAGATAATAAGAAAGTTTATTGAATGACAGCAGCAAGTATAACCGTATTCAAGTCAGTGATAATTAGCAAGATCCTTGGGAGCTGGGACAGGTCGCCTCCTTTCTCTGAAGGTTAGGTTAGAACTCCTTGGGCTTAGCCTTATGTTATTTAGCCAAGTATCAGTTTTCTCAGTTTTCATGGAGCATTTGTTTTTGTGAGGCCTAGCGAGTCTTCTGGCCATATTCTATCCAACTCATCTCATTAACTAGCCATTTGTCCTCTTGGCAGGTTCTGGCCCCATTCTACCAGTCGCAATGACCAGAAAAGCTCACCACTATTGCGATATCCTTAGTGCCATCTTCAAAAGGCCATTCCATACAAAGATAGACACTGTTAACCCAGAGCTGCCCTGTACAGTTCCTGATATTTAGCCCAAACATGGCAGACATGGGAAAATCAGTGTCCCATTTTGCAGCAATGTCTCATTCATCTATCCATTCTCTGCAGTATAGCATCACCATAGTCTTACCAGACCCATAGGGCTGCTCTCTCAATGACTGTTCATAGTTTAACCTGAGAGTTTTCACATCTCAAGTAACTTACTGTGCAGGACCCCCCTTCCTTTGAATGCTTTGACTTGAATGGTGATTGCTGATAACTATGATAAACTTGTTGGCATGTTATCCGCTCTAAACAACACAGCAATTCAACTGTAATGTGGGCCTTGTATCTCAGGCTAAGAAGAAAGATGGAAAAAGACAAAGCAAGGCAAGACAGGAATGCTTTGAACATCCAGGTAGGCTCAAAGTGAATAAGCACTAAGAAAGCAAATGTACATCCCAGTGACACAGTCTGGTCCAGTCCTGAGCACCTAGTGTCCTTGCTGCAGCACTGAAATGATAGTTGCCACTGCAACTTGAGGTTCAGCACTGAAATGCTGAAATGTACTGTAAGTGGATTGGAAATATGCCTTAAAGGTTCTCAGAAGGTAGCACGTGACAAGTGTGAAAAGTACAACTAGTAAGGTCATTAATAAGGAACAATCCCCCCAAAGGCAACTTGTTGCTGCTATCCTTGACACTGATCAAACCTTGCATCACTTTCCCCAGCTTTGAGGATATATCAGATTGTCAATTTGATGAGGTGGGACCAACTGCCCAGAGAATTTGTAGGTTTTATCTCTGTGCTGCTTCATGTAAGGATTCTGACCTCGAGGGAATTACATCCTGAACAAGATCATCTGTCAAAGTTGGTTGAGCCCATGCAGAGAACTGGAATAAAGTACTGGCTCTCTCCAACCTTAGATAAATAACCAGCAAGGGCATATATTTTGTTGCAAAATACAGAAAGTGGCATTCTTCTTTTATCTTGCACAGGATGTTGATTTCTTATGTTGATAAGAAACATATGAAATCTTATGTTGAATGTTGATAATTCTTATCTGCATTCCTCTGCCTAAACCTTTCTGACTCTTATTTCTCATTTCAGGCACTCCTCAAAGCCCACCACATTGACTAAGATTTTGAGCACCCATGCTTATGTCTCCTTCTTTGGTTTGGTATCAGTTTATGTCTGGTAGTGCCAATCTGCGTGGTTGAGGGAAGATTTACCAAGTCAAAAGTATGTTGCTGTTAAACTGAAAAGTATTGTTGGTATGACATAAGTGGCCTGGTGACACAGGCCTTGAAGTACTTGCCAGAGATAAGGTGGCAAAACTCTTCCATTCATCACTTCGTATCTCTCATTAGACGTGGCTCAGTTGGTAAGCCTTTCCTCTGTGAGTAAGAATGTTGTGGTTTCAAGCCCTGTTCCAGAACTTGGTGTGGTATTTTACTGAAAGTGGCAAAGTGCTGATGTATGGGCCCAATGTGAGTCATGTGTCTAGTTGGCTGGGTCACTTTCTGGGTTTTTATTGTCTCCAGCCAATTAGCAGCCAGCAGGAATGGGCTGTTAGCCGATAATAGACGGCAGGCAGGAGGAAAACAATAGGGTAAAAGGCACATCAACGGGAGCTCTGAGGCCTTCCCATTGGCCTCACACAAGGGCTCTAGAGGTTATGCTGAACAAGGTAGGCTGAGCATGAGAGGCTGGATCCAGAGAGATGATTGCTCCAAAAATAAATATCTCAACTTGCCAAGAAGACAACATTGAAAATGGCCAAGGAAGTGAGCAGCAGCCTTGGGGAGGTTGGTAAACCTGTGTGCAATGCCTCCAAAAATGACAGTGATCTGGTAGAGTCTGGCCTTAATAAGAGCAAGCATGCATCTCTGCAGCTTGACCCTTAACTTGTTGTTGCAAATGATCTGCCAAGCCACTGAGTTGTATCAAAGTTCTACAGCAATCACCGCAGATGTACCCGCACTTCACAGCTCATGAAGAAGGATCAATATCACCGATCAAGGACTATTAGGGATGGGCAATAAATTTTGGCCTTTTCATGGATGGTACCATCCTAAGAATGGATTTTTTTTTTAAAATGGTGCTTATGAGTTAACTGGACAGAACCAAGAACCCGGATCCACAGTGAAACACAAAGGGCTGGCCCACAAAAGGCCCATGATCCGTCAGAGTCGGTCACTGCATTGCCACGACTGAGTGGTGACTTACAACATGCCTCCCAATAGTACAGTGCCAGACACAAAGCTAATATGGGTTGATGAGCACACAAACGACTGAGAAATGTGTGACCCTGTATATGTATATATGTGTGTGTTTTGCATTAAAACCTACTTCATACTGCCAAGGAGCAGAGAAGAACTGGATGTCAGTGTGCCTTGTTAACTTTAGTGACATGAGCTGAAGATGTGGTAATGGAAATATGATGGTTACAGCAGTGTGCACTTTTGCTGGGGTAGTGTGTGTGTGTGTGTGGAAATATGATTACAGCAGTGTGCACTTTTGCTGGGGTAGTGTGTGTGTGTGTGTGTGTGTGTGTGTGTGTGTGTGTGTGTAGTCCATGGTAAGTGCAGGCATCTATCTTTCTGAAAAGCACTCACTATGACACACCTGTAGGCTCTGAGGAACTCAGGAAGCTCTTGATCATGGTCAAGGAACAGGACTTGGAGGAATGTGCAATAATCTAACATTACCTGGGTCTCTGGATTAATAGTTTAATGATAATGTTGCTGGGCCCATTGTTTCCGCGTTGAAAAGGATTTGCCATGGGGTCAACTAAGAGAGAAGTCAATAGGCTAATGCTGTAAGCCCCGTGTTATTGACAGATTCCATTTTGAAGACCAGCAAAGCTTTTAATGAGGTAAAATATGGGGCTATACTCCTTAACCGCTGGAAAATCTGATTGCGAAAAGTCTAGGGAACCTCTGTGCTCGCGCAAATCCAGACTTAATTTTCTGTTTTACCAACCTGAGACAGAGTAAAGAAAGGCACCCTAGAAACTGATAGTCTCTGTCCTGAATTTTCTTCTCTCAGTAGAAGTTCCTGAGAGGCTGGTGAAGTTCCAAAATAGCAGTATTGCTGTCTACCTTTTAAAACCAAAAAGCTGCATTACGGCCAATTACCAATTACTCAGATATCGATCTAATGCAATCAGAACTGATATTCATCCATCAGTCTATGTCTGTTAGCAATTTGTCTTCATCAACAGGAAACACAGTGAATGGTGAAAAGCCATCACATTCTGTCTGTTGGTTGCAAGGGTTAGTTTTCTCTTTTTCCATTCTTAAATTTAAAAGAATCACAACCTCAGTAACAGCTGTCTTTGTTCTGTTGTGTGCTATGTCTGTGTTTTGGGGATACAATTTTAATTCTGAATCATAGCCGAGAAGTTGATTTGCATTTACCATTCGTTTTAAGAATATTTTTTCCAATTTATAATAAATGGATCATTTTGAATTCATTAAAGAAGCCTATTGAGGGTCTCTTTTATCCTGGATAATAGTAAAAATGAGAGTAATGGGCCTCTTTGGTGATTGAATCAATACATTTATACTAATGATGTGACTGTCAGAGTCTTGGAGGCTCGATTATTGGTGCATTCCTCCAGTCCCTGTCGTAACAGTATTTATTCCCATGCACATGCAATTGAAGAGAGCATCTATACTTTGAGTGGTTTGATCTCCATAAAATGTAAGGCTTCCTACATTGAAAGGTCTTCAGATATTGTTAAGAGCACCATACAGCATTCCACCATGTTTATGCAGGGATAGTGCATCAACCTGCAATCTATCATCTCATCTACCAACTCTGTGCAATGGGGTGTTGGCAAGAATGACACCAAAATGCCTTCACCCTGGTGACCAGACAGCTAAAGGACTTGAAAGTATGGAGAAGCACTTCGCTGAAGCCTTACACTCAACGCCAAAGTGTTAAATATATGTGCCAATTTACAGATCTTGGAATGCATTATGTAATGCTTTACCTATTCCCTTCTGTTCGTGGACAATTACCAGGTAATGAAGACGTTTGATGGAGTGTGTATACAAGATGATAGCAAAGATGAAAGAGAGATATTAAGGTCACTTAAGGAAAGGCAACCAAAGCCTTTTCACCAAATTTTCTTCAACGTGCTCTAGGGTTTTTTGACAATCATCCAAATTGCGTGTCTTCCATTCCCAATTATCCTGACTGCCCTGCAAATAATTTTGTCCTATGTACTCTTTCAAAGCCTTTATCTTTTTAAATGTATCCAATGAATCTTCCTTTAACCTTTTCTTTTTGCTGTAAGGGGTGCATTCCCAGTTTCTCTTGTGCCTCCACTTAACCGCTGGTATCATTCTGATAAATTCCTTCAGCACCCTTAATGTTTCCTTGACAATCTTCAAAAATCCTGGACAGGAATTTAGAACACTTAACAAAAATATTTGGTCTGACATTTATTTTTCAAAAATGTACCCATTGCTGTTTAAAAATCATTATGCATTCAGCTCTTTTATCGTCATTAGAGAGTTTGATGTGCTAAAAATATCTTGCATGAAAGAAAATTCCCCTGATCTCTTCTGTTGTTTGATGGTGATCAGCTCATTGACCAGACTAATGTAATGTGATTGAAGCTGCAAAATGTGCTTGGTAATTAAGGGCCCAGTTTTATATCTGTTGGCGATTATTTACTCCATATCCAATTAGAAGATGCTCAGTCATGGACGTATTTCTGAGAATTAGTGATGTGTATATGTGCATTAGTGATTAGCAATTCAATAAGAAACTTCCATTGAATTCTAATTTATACTGAATCAAATGGTCCAGTTCACTGGACTGGGTAAACCAGATTTGTAGTAATATTGTGGAGGATGAGTTAAGTTGGTTTTCTAGAAGAGCATGATGCAGAACTAACTAGGAAACAAATTATTTCATATCTCGTCTTGTGCAATGAGAAAATTTAATGAATAGTCATGTAGTCAACAAGCTGCTCGTAAGAGAAACTACAGAATGATAGAGTTTTATAATGAGTCTGAAAGTAATGCAGTTCACTTCAAAACTAATGTTTTAAATTAAAAGAAAACAAATTATGTTGATACAAGTATCAAACTGGGTAAGGGTATTTTGTTAACAATATTCAAAATATTATGGTCAACAAGCTGTGCCTGGCATTTAAGCAATTTTCAGTAAAGGTATTTTCCTTTAAGATGTAAGAAAGTGGCCCACCGAGTGTTTTTCAGGATAACATTAGAGCAAAGTGACACGGTGGCTCAGTGGTTAGTGCTGCTACCTCACAGCACCAGGGACCCGGGTTTGATTCCTTCCTTGGGTAACTGACTGTGTGGAGTTTGCACATTCTCTGTGTGCCTGCGTGGGTTCCTTTCCCCTTTAGAGATGTACAGCACAGAAACAGACCCTTTGGTCCAACTTGTCCATGCCAACCAGATATCCCAAACCAATCTGCCAGCACCCAGCCCATATCCCTCCAAGCCCTTCCTATTCATATACCCATCCAAATGCCTTGTAAATGTTGCAATTGTACTAGCCTCCACCACTCTTCCATACATGTACCACCCTGTGAAAACGTTGCCCCTTAGGTCTCCTTTATATCTTTTCCCTCTCACCTAAACCTATGCCCTCTAGGTTTCCCCACTCCAGGGAAAAGACTTTGTCTATTTATCCTATCCCTGCCCCTCATGATTTTATAAACCTCTATAAGGTCACCCCTCAGCCTCTGATTCTCCAGAGGAAACAGCCCTAGCCTATTCAACCTCTCACTATAGTTCAAACCCTCCAACCCTGGCAACATCCTTGTAAATCTTTTCTGAACCCTTTCAAGTTTAACAAATCTTTCCGATAGGAAGGAAATCAGAATTGCACACAATATTCCAAAAGTGGCCTAACCAATGTCCCTTACAGCCACAACATGACCTCCGAACTCCTGTACTCAATACTCTGACCAATAAAGGAAAGCATACCAAACGCCTTCTTCACTGTCCTATCTACCTGCGACTCCACTTTCAAGGAGCTATGAACCTGTATTCCAAGGTTCTTCTGGGTGCTCCGGTTTCCTCCCACAATTCAAAGATGTGCAGGTTAGGTGAATTGGTCATGCTAAATTGTCCATAGTCAGGGATGAATATGGGTCTGAGTGGGTTATTCTTCGGAGGGTCGGTATGGACTTGTTGGGCCAAAGGGCCTGTTTCTGTACTGTAAGGAATCTAATCAAAGATATTTAACACAATTGGACAATGAAATTGGAAGGGATAGTAAAATTAACATGTCCTTTCAAGATTGGTGAAATTATGACAGGGAATAATAAATGGCAGAGACAATAAACATACACTTTGGGCTGAAATTTTGCTTCATTAGCAGGAAAAAGGAGTTGAGTCTTTTTCCAGGTCCTGAGCCCATTCCCCAAGAGAAATAATCA
The DNA here is from genome assembly GCF_004010195.1 of Chiloscyllium plagiosum. Taxonomy (NCBI): domain Eukaryota; kingdom Metazoa; phylum Chordata; class Chondrichthyes; order Orectolobiformes; family Hemiscylliidae; genus Chiloscyllium; species Chiloscyllium plagiosum. The sequence goes on from NC_057738.1 coordinate 18,390,461, forward strand.
CTTTTTGGGCTTTTGCCCACTTCATTGTCACACAGACAGTCCCTTGTTGAATTGAATGTGGCAGGCAGGAACTTAATGTTGGAGAACCAATCAGGTCCGTCCAGCTTGGGAGGAACAGAGGGCTACAAGAAAGATCCGATGCCATCTTGGCGATGCCTCTAACCAGCTATTTTAAAATATAAAAAATGGTGAAGAGCTGAAGGTCTAGCACTTGGGTTGGGAGGAAAGACTCTCTCTACTTTGCTTACACTGGTATTTACATAAGAGGAAAGTCAGTAGTTTGTGTGGAGCATTGGTGTTTTAGCTTGTTTCCAATGAATCTGCCCCATATTATCAAAAAATGTCCTTCGTAAGGCTCTTTTTGAGCTTAATTGGGAATGGCAGCATTGACCAGTTTCAAGTCTACCTCAACTAAAATGGATAGTGCCTGTAACTAGATTCTAAAACTGACGTGCTAACTGATATCTATATTTTTATACTCCATTTGCTTTTGTTCCCAATCTTTAAGGAGTCCAAAAATTATTTATATATGTCTTCACAGTAAAAGGCTTAAGAAACATTCCTGAAACAATGGGGGTTGGAATGTCTACAAAGAGTGAGGGATTTAAAGAAGTCTGTAAAACTAAGTTAATGAAGAAATTAATTAAATTATTCACTTTGATAGCAAAATATTTTAAAACAGCTGAATACTTTTTAAATGGCAAGGGATTGGGAAATGTGCATTCAAGTGCGACAACAATCATAGAAAGTGAAGATTCACACATAACAAGCAATTAGGAAAGCAAATGATATTTTAGCTTTGGTGACAAGAAGTAAAAGAAAAATCCAACAATTATAGTTAGTACTTAGAGTATTAGATACCATTTTGGTACTTACTGAAGTCCTTGCTCTCCAGGCAGTGCAATGAAAGTTCTTTCAACTGAAGCCTGAAATGAGGGGATGGCCTGTGAGGACCATTTCTATAGACTAGGTCCATGTCCCTGTAGATTACTTTATCGAGAGGTGATCTAATTGAAACGTAAAATGCTTAAGGGGCTTGACAGTGATGACACTGAGAAAAAAGTTTCTGCTGACTGGGGAACTTAAAACTCAATCAGAGTTTCCAGATATGTAGAGAACTTTCTTTTCTCAAAGAATTATAAATCTTTAGAATGCTCTATTCTGGGCAACAATGGATGCTTAGTTGTGAAACGTATTTAAGGTAGATGTTGTTGAACTATTGAATTCTAAGGGAATAAAGGGATAGGAGACTTCTGTGGAAGGTAAAATTGATTTAGAAGGTATGCGAAATAACTGCAGTGAGGCCAATAGCTCATCACTAAGTCACCTTATTTACATGTGCTCAGGAAATAGGCACTCACCAGCCAGCTCAGAGCCAGTCCCTAGAATGAGGAGACTCTCTGAATTTTCTGCCTGTATGCAGTCAGGCCTCCCTGATTGGTCCCTAATGTTCTTTATGGAAGGAAACTGCCATCCTTATTTGGTCTGGACTAGATGTGGCTCCAGACCCACAGCAATGTGGGTGACTTGCAACTGCCCTCTGGGCAATTAGGGACAGGCAATAAATGTTGGCCTAGCCAGCGACATCCTCATCCTGTGAATGAATAATAAAAGGTTAACAACCTCAGTCTAGGATCTCACAGTCAACGAGATCCACTTGGCCCTTATTCTAATCACTACAACATGAATGACAGAGCAGCTTTGGATTTCTATGTGGCCTTTTCCCCCTATTTCTTATGTTATAATATAGATTTTAAATTTAATCATTGAACTTTATTTCCTGTGTAAATAATCAATCAGCCTGAGGAAAAGCTTCATTGACATTCCTAGCAACATAAGTAAAATGTTTTTAAAGTGCTAGGATCTATATTTTCCCTCGGCTTAGACGGACATTTTCTGATACTCAAGAGGTAATGTTGGTTGCTTATCAATATGTTAACTTCAAAATGTCTCCTGAGCTACGGATGTTCAATCTGCAAGAGAGAATACAGTAATTCCAAAATGCCCTTCAGCAATTCTTCAAATTAGTCACTTAGGACAGTTTTGTCTATGATTTCTCTGTTTTATTCATTGAACAGTATGAAACTATTATCATTGAAAAAGTCATTTGGAAGCTGTATGATAGAGAATTAACGATAAAGAGGACTAATTGTTTGACATAGGCAAACTCCTACTCTGGAAAATGCTATATTATTATTGCCTGCACACACATTATGAGGAATAAACCCATAATTTAGTAATTAACTTGCTGTCTTGGGGTTGGTAAAATATATCTTCCTCAAAAATATTCCCTTCGAATAGCATTGTTTGTTTGCCCTAGGATGGCCCAGGTTACATTCCCATTCATTCCACTCCATAAGCAGATGTTCTGAAATGGGAACCAAAGTCTTTTTTTGCCATGTTACAAAAAGTGTTATTTAGAGATATCATTAAAAATGGCACTGAGTTTTGGGAAGTTTATATCTGTGCATTGTCTATCCCTTGAGGTAGTTTGCTTTGTGAAAGATTCACTGCACAAGGCTGCTCCAAGCACTAGCAGTTCCGTGATGAAAAATCTGAAGGGAATATTAATTCTAGTGGGCATCTGTAGAATTGACAGCTGGGCTCTTTATTCTAAGCTTAATGCAAAGGATTTGACACTCTACCTTAAATCTATATACTGTAACAGGTCAGAGTAGAGGAACAGATTGGAGTCGGAGAATCGGTGACATATCCTTTCGGTTAGACTCTTGAAGCAACATTCTGTTCAAAAACATTTCATGGTGTAATGCTGGAAATGTGAGATGACAATGGAATGGCTAAGCAGCTGGACATTTGGAAGGTAACAGGAGTGGCAGGACCAGTGAGGTTTAAGATTCAGAAAAAGGAGTGAGAATTAGGTTCAAGTCATCTGCAGAAAGAGAAATAGAGACTAGAGCAATGATTGAATCAAGAGAGAGGAAAGTAAATTAAGAAAAGTGTTTAAAACTGTCATTTTAACAATCTCTTACAGTAATTTACCACCTGATAGAATGATATTCCACAGTTTAAGTTTTAATAATTCTGTTTCTTGGCAAGAATGGTTGCTTGATAGCATTAACACATCAATAAAAATGTATGCACATTTTAATTACCAGGCTTAATACTCTGTGACAAATTTGACGGTAAATCATGTGAAAATTCAGGAAATTCTTACAAATGATGGGAAACTAAGTACAAGATGCTATTTGGCTGAAGCAAAGGTTTAATTGCTGTAAATCAACCAAACAGTTCTGGAGATTTACAGCTCCTGCCACATCTCTTAATTTCCTCAATTTGTTGATCAATTTACATATTAATAACAGAGTCTATCATTTACAGAGTGTCATATTTTGAACAAAGGGAGCCCAATATGTACTGAGCAGTATTGTAGCTTCCCTTAGGACATATTAATGTCTCTCATGCTCCTGACAGTCCTTCTATTTCTCATCTTTTAGAATTTATGGAAGCAAATGGTTTTGGTTCATATGCCTTCAATTTTAATATGGCATTTTATACAGAGTGATGTCTTATCAATACAGGGGAACCTTGATTATCCGAATGAGATGGGTAGGCACGATTTCGTTCGGATAATCGATTATTGGGTTAATCGATTAAACGCCTTTCCTCTGGAGCTCGGAGTTTTTAAAGTCTGCTCCCCATTCAGAAGACTGCAGCAACAGCAGCACACAGTGCGCGAGACCCCGCCCCCAACACTGTGCAACACCTCCCTCTGCCCCCAACCCTGCCCCCAACACCACCCGCGCCCCCAACCCCGATAATCAAGGTTCCTCTGTAGTAGTTAAACACAGCAACCCATCTGAAATAACCTCCAAGGCAAGGCAACAATGCAATAAAATGTTAGTCCCAGGAATAATAATATGCAGTTTACGTTGTTTGAATGGATGTTCCTTCACAAAATAGAATGATCACATGAACAAGATGGAAATGTTTTGTCAAAAGACAAAAAATAAGAACACTTCAAATATTTATTTACAAGATCAGCAAGATGAATTTAATTGCAAAGATAATGTAGTGTTTGTAAACGTTAACTTGTTTCGGGTTCAGACTCCTAATAAATCTCATGTTTTCTCTCATTGAACTGTAACTGAGAAAATGGCCAATTCTCTTTTAAAGAACAGAAATCAACTTCCTATTTACACAGTGGTACTGCAGTTTGCTGTGTCATGGAGGGTACCCATGATCCGATTATATCTTTCTCAATGATGTCAAGTCCGTCTTCTTCGTGCCTCAGTCCCAGGAACTCATGACCGTGCAGGGACAGCACGACCACGAGGAGGGGAAATGCAACTGCACGGCACTAATGAAGAGGCATGTTTTGAGAAGGTTTGTAGCTCAGGTTGAGGTTCTGGGTGTAGGTTTGCTTTCTGAGCTGGAAGGTTTATTTTCAGACACTTCATCACCATTCTAGATAACATCTTCAGTGAGCCTCCAGAAGAAACACTGGTGGTGTAGCCCTCTTTCTATTTATGTGTTTGGGTTTCCTTGGGTTGGTGATTTCATTTCCTGTGGTGACATCATTTCTTATGGCAATGTAATTTCCTGTTCTTTTTCTCAGGGGGTGGTAAATGGGGTCTAACCTCGATGTGTTTGTTGATAGAGTTCCAGTTGGAATGCCGTGTTTCTAGGAATTCTCGTGCATGTCTCTGTGTAGCTTGTCCTAGGATGGATGTGTTGTCTCAGTCAAAGTGATGTCCTTCCTCACTCATATGTTAGGATACTAGTGAGAATGGGTCATGTTATTTTGTGGCCAGTTGATGTTCATGTATCCTGGTGGCTAGTTTTCTGCTTGTTTCTCCAATGTAGTGTTTGTTACAGTTCTGGCAAATTATTTTGTAAATGACATTAGTTTTCCTTGTTTTTTGTATAGGATCCTTCAAGTTCATTAGTTGCTGTTTTAGTGTGTTGGTGGGTTTGTGGGCTACCATGATGCCAAGGGGTCTGAGTAGTCTGGCAGTCATTTCTGAGATGTCTTTGATGTAGGGGAGAGTGACTAGGGTTTCTGGATATGTTTTGTCTGCTTGTTTGGGTTTGTTGCTGGGAAATCGGCTGACTGTGTTCATTGGCTACCTGTTGTTTTTGAATACATGGTAAAGATGATTTTCCTCTGTTCTACATAGTTCCTCTATGCTGCAGTGTGTGTTGGTTCCTTGGAATAATGTTCTATTTCAGCTTTGCTTGTGGATGTTGGGATGATTGCTTCTGTAGTTCAGTATTTGGACTGTATGTGTTATTTTCCTGTAGGCGCTGGTTTGAAGTTCCCCATTGGCTGTTCACTCTACTGTGACATCTAGGAATGGCAGTTTGTTGTTGTTTTCCTCCTCTTTCGTGAATTTTATGCCAGTAAGGGTATTATTGATGGTCTTGAAGGTTTCCTTTAATTTGTTTCATTTAGTGATGACAAAGGTGTCACCCACGTAACGGATCCAAAGTTTGGGTTGGATGGTTGGCAGAGCTGTTTGTTCGAATCTCTGCATTACTGCCTCTGCTAAGAACCCTGATATCGGAGATCTCATAGGTGTACTGTTGGTTTGTCTGTAGGTTTTGTTGTTGAAGGTGAAGTGGGTAGTAAGGAATAGGTCCACTAGCTTGACGACATTGACCTTTCTGATGAAGTTGCTGGTGTTTGGTGTATGTGTCTTCTAATAGTGTAGTCAATGTTGATGGATGTGAACAGGGCTTTAGGTCAAAGGAGACCATCATTTCATCCTCTTCAACCTTGGTGTCTTTGATGGTCTTCAGGAATTCTTGGGTGGAGTAGATGGAGTGGGGTGAGTCTTCGACAAAGTGTTTTAGTCTTTGGTGTAGCTCCTTGGCAAATCTGAATGTTGTTGTTCCAGGTAGCAACACTTTGGATCTGGGAGGCGAGTGCTCCTGGTTTGTGAATTTTGGGTAATCTGTAGAAACGTGGTGTGTTGGATCCGTCTGATTTCATTTTTTGGAAGTCGGTCTTATTTATTCCTCCAGATTTCTGAATTTTTTTGAGCAGGGCTCTGATTCAATTCTCTAGTTGTGGGGTCAGTTCTATTGCCACTTGTTGGCAAGTGTTGGTATCTGCAAGTCATACATTCGCTTTCTCAATGTACTCTCTTTGATTTAAAATGACTGTCAAGGGCCCTTTGTCTGCAGATAGGATAACAATTTTGAATTTTTTTTTTAGTCTTTCTCGTGCTTTCCTTTCTTGTGTATTGAGTGTGTTTCCTTCCTTTTTCCTGCTTAATGTTGGTGCGACTGTCTGTCTGGTGGTTTGCTGGGTTTCTCCTGTGAGCTGGTTGTCTTTCAGTATTGTTTATAATGCTGCTAAGAAATGTTTCTTGTCCGCATCCTGGAAGTTGTAATTTAATCCTCTTACTAAGATGACTTTTTCGGTGTCTGTTAAGGGTCGGTCAGATAAGTTTTTTCGCCATGCTTCTGTGTTGTCAGTGTTGTTATTTTGTGTAAGTTTGTCTAGTAATTTTTCTGCAGATCTAGTTTTATCATTTTCTGTGTTTGTCGCTGTCTAATGTCTATGGCTTGTTGTACTGTGTCTGTCCATTCATGGTCTGTTGCATTAGAGAGTAAAGATTTTTGGCGAGAAATTTCCCGGTTGTATTTATGGAGTCTGTTGTGGGCATCATCAATCATTTCTATAAGCATTCTGTGGCAGTTTTGCTCTGCTATCCATTTGTCTTGTGGGGTGTTAGGGGATGTTTGCATTTAACACATTTAGGTTTCCTTAGGCATTTGTGCAGGAAGTACAGCTGTTCGTGAGTGGCGCTCTGTTGAATGGCATTGGTTTCCATTTTTGGACCAGTTTTCGCATATTGCACCCATAGGTGTTAGCGAGTTTTGAGAAGATTTGTAGCTCAGGTTGAGATTCTGGATATAGGTTTGCTCACTGAGCTGGAAGGTTCCTTTTCAGACATTTCATCACCATACTAGACATCTTCAGTGAGCCTTCAGATGAAGCACTGGTGATGTAGCTTGCTTTCTATTTATGTGTTTGGGTTTCCTTGGGTTCCATGCTTCTAGGATCCCATGCAGACAACAAGCAAAACTAATGTCATTTACAAAATCTTCGAGGAGAAAGTGAGGGCTACAGATGCTGGAGATCAGAGCTGAAAATGTGTTGCTGGAAAAGTGCAGCAGGTCAGGCAGCATCCAAGGAACAGGAGAATCGACGTTTCGGGCATAAGCCCTTCTTCTTAACATGGGCGGCACGGTGGCACAGTGGTTAGCACTGTTGCCTCACAGCGCCACAGACCCAGGTTCAATTCCCGACTCAGGCGACTGACTGTGTGGAGTTTGCACGTTCTCCCCGTGTCTGCGTGGGTTTCCTCCGGGTGCTCCGGTTTCCTCCCACAGTCCAAAGATGTGCAGGGTCAGGTGAATTGGCCATGCTAAATTGCCCGTAGTGTTAGGTAAGGGGTAAATGTAGGGGTATGGGTGGGTTGCGCTTCGGCGGGTCGCTGTGGACTTGTTGGGCCGAAGGGCCTGTTTCCACATTGTAATGTAATGTAATCTAATCTAATCTTCAGGGTTTATGCCCTTGTTCCTTGGATGCTGCCTGACCTGCTGCGCTTTTCCAGCAACACATTTTCAGCTCATTTACAAAATACCTTGCAAGAACTGTAACAAACCTACTACTTTGGACAAACAGAAAGAAAACTAGCCACCAGGATACATGAACATCAACTAGCCACAAAAAAGACATGACCCGCTCTCACTAGTATATATATATATGGGTGAGGAAAGACATCGCTTTGACTAGGACAACACATCCATCCTAGGACAAGCCAAACAGAGACATGCACGAGAATTCCTAGAAGTATAGCATTCCAACTAGAACACTATCAACAGACACATTGACTTGGATACCATTTATCACTCCGAGAAAAGGAACAGGCTATGACATCACTGTAGGGAATGATGTCAATGCAGAAAATGACATCACCAACCCAAGGAAACCAAAACACATAAATAGAAAGCGGGCTCCACCACCAGTGCTTCTTCCGGAGGCTCACTGAAGATGTTACCTAGTATGATGACGAAACATCTGAAAATGAACCTTCCAGCTCAGTGAGCCAACCAACATCTAATATTGAAGAGGTCCAATCACTTAATTTGACAGTTGAGGTTACCAGCTCAGACACTGGCATTGCTCCCAACTTGAAAGCTTGTATTGGAACAGAGGAACATACAAGCAGGAGGAGGCCATTCAGCCTCTTGAGCCTGCTCCCTCATTCAATAAGACTATGGCTGATTTGTGGTCTAAGTCCATATGCCTGCCATGGGCCTATGTTCCTTGATGGCCTTACTTGTTAAAAATTTGCCTATCTCATATTTAAATTCAACAATTGTTTAAGTAATAGCTGCCAATGAGGGAAGACAATCCCAAACCACCATTATGCAATATGCTTTCTAATGTGTCTCCTGATTGGCCTGAACCTAATTCAGAGACTAGAACCCGGTCTAGAATCTCTAGTCAGTGGTAGTAGTTTATCTTTATCTACCCTGTCTTCCCCTGTTAATACCCTGAAGACCTCAATTAGATAATCTTTTAACCCTCTAAATTCTAGAGAAAAAGGGCATAATTTGTCTAATCTTTCCTCATAACTTAAGTCTTAAAGTCTGGACATCATCGTTGTAAAATTGCATTGAATTCCCTTCAGGGCCGAATCATCCTTCCTAAGTTGCTCAGAGATGCTCACAGTACTCTAAATGGGATCTAACTAGGGTTTTGTGTAACTGCAGCGTATTGTCTGCATTCTTAAATCCCAGCCCTTTCCATGTAAAGGCCTAATTCATTAGCCTTCCTGACTATTTTCTGCATCTGTTCATGACATTTTAAAGAGCTATGCAGCTATTTTGTGCCTCCTAAAAAAATGTTAGGCTGTTGTCAGCACTGTCTATAATACAGCTAATTTTGTCTCATTAACAAATTTGGATAGCTTACTTTTTATGTCATTTGTCAAATCATTAATGAATATTGTGAATAGTTGAGTCCCCAACACACATCCTTGCAGGACACCAGTAATTACTTCCGACCAATTTGAATATTTACCCATTATTCTAATACTCTGTTTTCTGTCACTCAACAATTTTCCTATCTATGACAGTAATTTGCCCTCAGTTCCATGGGCTTCCACCTTGGCTAACAATTTCTTAAATAGGACGTTTTCAAACGCCTTCTGGAAGTTCAGTCGGGATCTGCATGTGGCGGGTCTCTGGGCATGAATGGGCTGCAGCCAAGTCAGGGACAAAGGATCGGTTCTGCACCAGATCACTGGATATGCAAAGTCACAGATGGGTTCTGCAACAAGAGAGCAAAAACAAAAACTCAATGAAGCAGATAGAGGAGAATGCTAGTTAGGGTACACGTGGAAATGCTGGCCTGACAGACAACCTCCTGTCACCTCCAAAGTCAGTAGATGAATCAGCTCCAATTTGACCAACAGCATTGTATAAAGCTTGCCCTCCCAACAACCTTTACTCCAGCACCCCTTTGTTATGAAGAATCCAAGATAGTGAAGCAGTTGCAATGAGAATACCCACCATAGTCTCTATGTGGACAGATCACCTCATTTTCTACACTGTCAGGGAGGATGCTGTTTGAACACACTGAGAATCACTCTCTGCAAAATCCAGAAAGTCACAATAACACTTCCTAAAGCACTTTATAATATTTCCAGAGATTTTGCAATAGCAAAAGTCAATAAACTTCTAACTCACTTCAACTGCAAGCTGGATGCCTGATCCTTTTAAACACATTATTACTGAGCAAAGCAGTGAAGGTGTGTTCCATGGTGAGTGAAATGCAAATGTATTGAATCAATCTGTGTGGAAAAGATTTGTGAACGGAAGGCAAATTCAGCTGATTGACCTTGCTGCATCTGTTTGCAGACTGATGGCAGGAACAGGGAATGTCTATCTGAGCACCCTCCCAATATGGCTAGGATGGAAACAATCAGAGGCACTTCACACCCTCCACTCAGAGCCTTCTCCGGCAATGCTATGGATCCAAATTCTGCGACCATAAAGCTGACATGAAGGAAGAAATGGCTTTTGCAATGATGGTATGTCCCAAGACTCTGCACCCAAGAAGTGCAAAGTGGTTAACACTGCTGCCTCACAGCGCCAGGGACCCGAATATGCTTCCAGCCTTGGGTGATTGTTTGTGTGGAATTTGCAAAATCTTCCCGTGTTTGCTTGGGTTTCCTTGGGTGTTCCAGTTTCCACCAGTCCAAAGATGTGCAGGTTAGGTGGGTTAGCAATAGAAACTGTGGGGAGATGAGCATTGGTTCTGGGTGGATGCTCTTCAAAGAGTCAGGGCAGACATGATGGTCTCTGCCTGCACTGTAATAATTCTAAGTACTATTTGACATATCGTGACTATTGCAATATATAATACAGCTGTCAAATAGCACACAGCAAAATTTCACAAACAGCTTTTTGTGCAAAATGAGTAGATCAGCTGGTTTAAAGTACTGTTGACTGGGGCAGAATATTAGACAGGGCACCTAGGAGATCGCTTACTGTTCCTTTTTTACATTCACAGGATCTTTTCTAAATAGGCAGGACTTGATTTAATATGTCATCCAAATGGCAGCATTTCTTCACCCAGATTATATGCTTAACTCTCTGGAGCAGGGTTTGAACCTAAAATCTTCTGATTTAGATACGAGAGTGCTATCAATTGAGTCATAGCTTTAAGGCTTTCATTTCAATTTAGTTTCAAATACAAACTGTTAATTTGCGTAGATGAAATATGAATTGAATCCAAATAAACAACTAGATTACATTACAATTAAACTAAATTCATTTACATTTGGAACTGAGGAATAAGGATCTCTTGCACGCTTCTTGTTTTATTTCTTGCTCTTTCAAATGTTTTCTTTTTGCTTTTTCCAAGTATATACAAAATATCCAGCACTCCTTGCCTGTGTACCGTATGACTTGCTCAGTCCAGTTTTCTAGCTTATCTCACCGTGCAGTCCTGACGTAGTTCTATTTTTAGCCGTGAATGAAATTTCACTTGAATTGCTGTCAGAAATCACATGGGCCTCCAAACAAAAAAGTGACAGAAAATCACAAGCAATCTTGCTCAGCAGGGGAGAAAACAAGACGAGTAAGAAAAGGTGAGGCATAAAAGCCTCAGACTTGGCAAGCCCTTTTGAGAATTGGAGTATCCGTCTATCAGATGCTTTTGTTTCTATTTATTGCAATGCATTTTTTTTACACCAACTGCTAACAACTGAGATGGAGAACCATATTTTGTGTTTCCAACAACTGCTAAGCCTTTTGGCTTGAAAGCAATATTCAACCTGGGGTTATTTAGATAGCCTCAAATGTTTTCAGACCCCTTGAAACAGTGTTGTTATCAACACTTCACTGCCGCTTCAGGCAGATAGTCTAAGATTAACTTCTTCACATGTTACTTACCCCTGGGAGTACATTCAGCCAAAGAATCATAACACTTTTTCAATAATAGATTTGCTCAGTTGACAAGCCTTGCAATTGAGCACTTGACCTGGGATAACACTCATGGTTTAATGTTGAATATGTTTCCATTGTTTCCCTGGAGATTCAATAAAGCCATTATTCACATACCATGATGGTTGAGTTCCTTATAGAGGTAGGTGTAAATCTATAATACTCTGCAAAGCATGATAAAAGAGGTTGATTTCGATGTTGCAATCAGGGTACATTCAGGGACCAATAACCCAGGCCTGGGGCTCCTGGAGTGGTAGGTATTTGAGAGGGGGTTAAAGTTGCTGTGTTCATGGAGGAACCAAACCAGATAAAACACCAGGGCCTGTGATTTCTCATATGGATTCATATTTCTCACGTCATTTTTCCACAGATTTCATTGCTGTCTTGCACAGCCTGAATTACAGCACACAGCCACTGCTTCTAAATTTTGGGAGTCATTGTACTGCATTACAGGAGCTGCCTGTCTTTTAGCTGGAGCTGATGATCTGGAATGTGATCACATCCATCTGGAGGTCTTTCCTTCTGGCTATCCCCCAGGAATCAGCTGCTTCAGTATCAGTTCATTTACCATGGTGGCATTAGTTGCCTGCTGGAGGAATACAGCTCTCTAGCTGGTAAGGTGATGAGAATCAAAGGCATACTGGAAGCCAGAGAACCTGGCAGAGTGTATGTTCTGGTGTAATGGTCAAAATGATGCACTAAAAGAGGCACTTGCCCTGTGAAATGCTCAAGAACATAGGGCTGGTCTTTTTTAGTGTCAGCCCTATTGGGATAGAGTTTCTCACAGGTCAGATGCAGAAACCTCCTTTGAAAGATTACATCTCTAAGCATGAGTTTTGCACTCAGCATGGAGGTCTCGGTCGGGTTGGTGATTGTATTCTTCACTTCAGCTTGTGAAAGTTTGGCTGCCTCCATAGACAGGATGGGGGGTGGGGGGAGGGGGAGGAGTGGGGAGCAATCTAATTCCAACTGCCATTCCCTTCAAGGAGGCAGGCAGTTGCCAGTAAGCAGCCAGCCACAGGAGGAGTCACTGTTGAAGGTCATGACGAGCTTCCTGGCTTTGTATTTGCACTAAAAGACAAGACAAGACCAAAGGATTGCAAGCCTGTGAGCTCTAAATGAGACGACAAAAGGCAAAAAAGCATGGCAAGGTATGGCAGAGAGGCTATGAGCATCCAAGTAGGTGTGGAGTGAGTTAGTGTAAGAACTTAAGCTAAGAGCCCTATGAAATACCCTGCTCTAATCCATAAGTTGGGTGCTTTTTCTTGCCTGAATGGTGTCCCAGCAGTAACTTTGTGATGAAAGGTTTGGTTGCACCTCAAAGCAGCATTGAAGGAGTGAACGTATGCTCAGTGAGTGAGAGGTCTGCCATGATGACGTGATGAGGGGGTATATAGGATGGGCTGTAGGGCTAAAATTGTTGATGGTATTCGACAGCTCCATGATCTTGAATAAGTCCTGTGGCGAGCAATTAACATTCCTGTATGTGCTGAAGACGGCACCATCAGTTTGTTTTTCTGTACTTTCTGTACTTATGTTTCTCATGGCTTGTTACACTGCATAAGAGAGAGAGTTTCATTCCAGGTTGTTGGATTTCAACTCCCACTGGAATTGCGGACAGTGCCAGGAACAACCTAATACTCCTGAATAGCCGTCGATCGAGGGGTCCCAGAAGGGAGTGAGGCTTATTGTTTCTTTTTTCCTTTCTTTTTCATTCACTTATTGAAATGTTCTATTCATTTTCATCTTTTATTATTATTCAATAAATGTTCGTATTTAAGCAAATTACTGTTGTCGAGCTTTCCCCTAACTACAATTAACCGAATCTGGGAAGAACCGTTAGGATACACTCTGTAATCCAAGCCAGAGTGTGATGCTAATTGCTGGGGATAATGGTGGTCATTATCCATGGAGCTGGCCAAAATGGAGACCTAGATGAACTAGCTAGAGCTCCTCTAGAAGAGAAAATTGCAAACTGCATATAACTGAGGCAAGAATCAGTAATAATGAGAGGTTTGTGCATGTAAATAAGGCCTTATGTCGCTCACTAGTGAAATTCTCATCTTGAATTCTTCAAACTTTGGGTGGAAAATTTGACTTTTTTCTTAACTTGAAGAATTTAATTTTCCAATCTTGCCATATTTTCTCAACTGTCTCGTTAGGGTCCAAGAGTCTAGAAAAATTCAATCCTACTCCTTTGCAGGATTTAGATATCATTGTTTTCATTCTCCAATAAAAGTTTGGTACAACTGAATTAGTCACAAGGTCATTTCTCAGGGGAGTGATGAGTCAGTCACCTCAGTGTTGGACTGCAGTCACTTATGGTGAGCTTAAACCTGTTTCAGTGTTGTTAATTGAGGAAGATCAGCCATGACACCAGGCAATCTCTCTGTTCTTGCTCAGAAAGTATTATAAGATTGTTTACTTCCAAGTGGAATAGAAGATAAGATCCTCAATTTCAGGTTTGAGACAGCGTACTCTGTCAGTACTGCATTACAATGTCAGCCTAGATTTTGTTCTGAAATGCTGGGAGTGCTGCTTTACCACCCTGACTCAGCGCTGTGAGTGCTATCAATTGAGAAAAAGCTGATATTTGTATTCCTTATGTATTTAGTGTTAAATCCTGTGGGCTTTATGACTAGATATTTCCTATTTTCACAGCCATGCAGTCCACTGAGAGAGGAAGAAACTGAGGACTAACAAGGGATAAAAAAGCAATGTAAAATGCACTATCAACAATTCAATTAGGAATGGGCATGAACGAAGGAGAATAAAATGAATGGTCCTCCAACCCATTGCGATGATCGTAACTAATACAGGGGCTAACATTTCTTAATTAATTGTAGAACGTTGACACCACTGGCAAAGTCAGGATTTATAGTCATGATTCGGAGATGCCGGTGTTGGACTGGGGTGTACAAAGTTAAAAATCACACAACACCAGGTTATAGTCCAACAGGTTTAATTGGTAGCACACTAGCTTTCGGAGCGTCGATCCTTCATCAGGTGGTAGTGGAGGCTCAATCCTAACACAGGGTTTATAGCAAAAATTTACAGTGTGATGTAACTGAAATTATACATTGAAAAGTTGATTGTCTGTTAAGCCTTTCATATGTTAGAATACCAAGATAGTTTCACTTCTTTCATGTGTAAATCACAAAACCTTTTTTTAAAAAGTTGCATTCTCAGGTTAACTGTTAACAATGGTGATAGCTAGACAATATGTTGAAGGTGTTAGCCCCCTGTGTTCTCTGTCTATGACCTGATGTTTAGATTGATTCCAATCAGTCTATGAGGGGGTGCACGTGTGAGTGTGGGAGTGTGTGTGTCTGTAAGGGTGTGTGTGGGTGTCTGTGCGCATCTGTGTATATGTGTGTCCGTGTGTATGTGTGTATAGGGGTGCATGTGTGTGTGTGAGAGTGTGTGTGCATGTCGTAGTATCTGTGTGTGTGTATAGTTCAATGATGTTCATCTGTAATGTGACATGAACCCAAGGTCCCAGTTGAGGCCCTCCCTATGGATACCGAACTTAGCTCTCAGCCTCTGCTCGGCCACTTTTCGCTGCTGCCTGTCCTGAAGTCCGCCTTGGAGGATGGTCACCCAATTTATAGTGATTTATAGAATTTATAGTGTTTGAGAAGGCGGGGAGTGAGCTGCCATCTTGACTTACTGAAGTCCAGTGTGTTGTAGGTACACCCAATGTGCTGTTAGGAACAGACATCCAGGATTTCAACCAATGACAATATACTTCCAAGTGAGGGTGCTGTGTGATTTGGAGAGGAGCTTGCAGGTAGCAGTATTTGTAATATGTCTGCTGACTAGATGATGCATGCCATATGTTGTCTGGAAAGCTACTTAATTTCTATACAATATAGCCTCTATTCCAGTAAAATCCAATCCAGCTCTCTCTGCAAGACATCCAGGGATTCAGCACCAACCACAGCAGGCACTATATTGGTCATGTATTTGACAACTGCCTATGCACTATTGACTGCCATGTTTCCTATATTATAACAGTGACTATAGTTCAAAATAAGAGCTTCTTTGGTTATAAAGTGCTTTGTGACACCCTGAGATCATACAGCCATAGAGTCATACAGCAGAGAAACAGACCCTTCAGTCCAACAGTCCATGCCAAACATAATCCCAAACTATACCAGTTCCAACCGCCTGTTCCTGGCCCATGTTCCTCCAATGAGAAAGTGAGGACTGCAGATGCTGGAGATCAGAGCTGAAAATGTGTTGCTGGAAAAGCGCAGCAGGTCAGGCAGCATCCAAGGAGCAGGAGAATCGACGTTTCGGGCATGAGCCTGGCTCATGCCTGAAACGTCGATTCTCCTGCTCCTTGGATGCTGCCTGACCTGCTGTGCTTTTCCAGCAACACATTTTCAGCCATGTTCCTCCAAGCCTTTTCTATCCATGTACTTATCCAAGTGTCTGGCAATTGTGCCCACATCCACCACTTCCTCTGGAAGTTCATTCCTCAAGTGAACCACCCTCTGTTTAAAAATAAAATTTGCCCTTCATGTCTTTTTTTAGGTACAATGTTAATACACATTTTCCCTTCTATTTCTCATTATGCTGACATATTTCTCCATATTGTGCTGTCTTTTCTTCACAAGAGTTGTTGTTACACACTATTGATGGCCCAACACCATAGAGGATTTTTATAATCAAACCCTGCATGAGATTCCCTAATTTGATCCAGTTCTAGATGGGATAACTCAAAATCATTAAACTCTAGGATGTGCAGGGCTGAATTGGCTCCACTTTGGTATTCACCCATGCTCTCTCACTCTCACTCACAAGAACGTTAATTTAAAAATGATCCCATTCCCTGTTTATCCCACACCCAAATGAATGTATGTTTCAATTTGACCAATTTTCTAGAATTAACAAAACAGCAAGGTTATTAATTAATAAAGTATTAACACAACACACAGATACACAGAGTAAAAATAAGAGAAAAGTCCAACATCTAGAGGTTTAAGAAAATCTATAGATTTTATTAATCTCTGAATTGTTCATGAAATACAGATAAGACAATATTGCTGTGAGCTGCCATTGTTGTATGGCATTGGTAATATTGACACAACTTTGAGTAGTTAATTATGCAGATTAGTGGAAATTATTTTTTATGATTACTCCCAGCAGTGAGTTAATTCTGTCATTCAGAGCAAGTGAGAGTATTTTGCAATAATTTTGCCTTAGTTTTACCTGCAATGCAGGGATTTGTTTAAAATGACTGCTCTCAAAGTTGTGGCCTCACAACTCTATAGTTCTCACACTAGAATATCTAATGAAAAGAAACACAGACTAACATTGCAGTCAGTTTTTAACTCCTTTTTTGTGTATTGCTGCGGAGTAAAACAAACATGTCTATAAGAGGTGGCTGTGAGAAGGAATAGTCAGCGCGATCATCATGTCTTCTTCTGGGGTTTATCCCTGTTTTATGCTTCCTTGACACATTACAGGCGTGACATTCTATAGGCTTTACATATCACTTCGCTAGTCACTGAATTTACATCCTTAGCTTTCCATCTACCAAAGTTTGTATTTTCTTAAAAAAAATTTAAGCTAAACGCAAAAACACTTTGGATGTTCAGATCATCATCATCATAACAAGATAATAGACTCAACATTGGGAAGGACTAAATGTATTTGAATCATAACTTCTTTCAGTTTACATGAAGAACATGAAGAAAATGGTCTGACTGAATTTACAAAATCTACACTCCTAACAATTGTATCTATCCATAGTTTGCACTCTGAAAATCTATGATTAGACTTATTAGCAGAAAGAAAATGTGAACTGGTGATTATTGAGCCAAAACACAGATAGCTGCCAAAATTGTACAGTACATGTAATATGTGGTTTGTTTCTGGCCTAATATTTGCTCTAATGAGAAATAGTAAATTGCCGTATACCACTTCAAACAACCATATGCAACACAGAGTAGCAAACACCTGACATGCCATGATTGATAACCTTTGGCTTGTTAAAATTGTGAAAACATATGTTAAGGTGCTAAAGCATGAATATTTTAGTGATGGGACACAGCATTAATTTAAAATAATTTGAATCATAACTTAAGACTAATTTTAAATGGCATTTTCAAATAATCAAAAAATATACAACAGGTAACCGTCAGCTGATAAAAAACTAGATGCTGGAGTGGAATACTGAAGTGGTTTCAAACAAGGCATCTCACATCTAAAGCTTGAATATTTAACATGCCTGTCATAGCAATGTGCAATATTACATGTTCAATCAAAGCAATTGTCTCAGTTTCTTTAGCAGCTAGAAGAAAGTTCAAAGTGCAAATATGGTTCAGTGTGCAGAATTCAAAAGCTGGAGAAGTTTTGTTTTGATTGAGAACAAATTTGACTTTAATGGAAGCCCTAAATAATTTAGCTCTTGCTTGTGCAAAATTCATTCAATTGCGCTGAGCATTGCAGACTTCAGATTTTTTTGGGAGGTATATACTTGGGACTTTGAGGCACTGCACTACAGTCCTTCATTCCTTCAAGTATGATGCATGTTGGCAAGTGCTGTACTTTGTTGGTTTACTCATTTTATATTTAAGACATTGAGTTGAATTTAAGGTCATGCATACTTATGAATTGCTATTCCCGAAACACCAACATTTAAGTCATAACTAGCAGATTTAATTTATAATGAATAGATTTAAATTCTAAGTAATAAACAATGGTTGCATTATTGATGTACTCATGGGACTAGATCATGTTTTTAACCTGCCTACTTACCTCTGCTATATTCCAAATATTTAGCAATTAACACTTTTTTTCATTTACTTGAAGTGTGTTTCCAGTCAGATGTATCATTTCCAATATATTACATAGGATGAGTTACATTAAATCTCCCATTCTGTTTAATTAAATGTGGTAATAAGAAAGCCTGAATCTTGTGACCGAATGTTACATAATTTGTTTTTGAAGGACAGAACAGGGCACGTAAGAAAGATTGAGGTATCTAGACCACTATTTTTCTGCTTACCTCCAAATGCACCTCATACTAAGGGAGTTACGTGAGTGCTGAAATCGACAACCCACCCACCCTATCTAAATAACAATTAATGGTCAATTAAGCTTATTGAAAGCTCAATTTTCCTCAATATTCCCTGCCACACTATAATATGGCTGGTGTGTGCAAATGAATGGTTAGTGGCTAGCCTGTTTTATTTTAAAATTCCTAACAGTGCAGAAGGAGGAGTGCACTATACTTGGATGGTGCTCTTTGCCACTGGGAATTTTACCCCAAAAGATCCAACTTCTGGCTGGAAGGCAATGGCCTGGTGATATTATCACTGGACTGTTAATCCAGAGACCCAGGAAATGTTCTGGTGACCTGGGTTTGAATCCTGCCACAGCAGATGATTGAATTTGAAACCAATAAAAACTCTGGAATTATGAATGTAACGATGACCGTGAATCATTGTCGGAAAAACCCATCTGGTTCACTAATGCCCTTGAGGGAAGGAAACTGCCATCTTTACCTCATCTGGCCTATATGTGACTCCGGACCCACAGCAATGCGGTTGGCTCTTAACTGCCTTCTGGGCAATTAAGGATGAGTGATAAATGCTGGCCGAGCCAGTAATGCCAACATTGCATGAACAAATAATAAAGAAATGCCTGCCTTCTTCCCTCAGTAACTTTAAAACTCACATGCTTTGTTGCTCTTCCAAACCTGATGGGGTTATCCCAGATCTCCCCCTTAGTCCTTCCTACAGTCCTTGCAGTACCCACTGTGGAGCCCAAGTGCTGCTGATGCTGTTGGAGCTGTTGACGAGTCAGATTGGCAAGAGAGTGGAATGTCCTGCCACTGAGTGGTTGAAGTCCCATTCTGCATCAACCTAACCTGCCTGGAGCACTCATTAACTTCTGACATTTCTTCAAGGGGTGAGCCATCTACCCTTCATGAATGTTTCTCATTGGAAGCATTACAAAGCAGCCAATGACGGTATTGGATGTAATTTTCTTGGTTTCAGTCCTGAGTCCATGCAGGCACTAGCAGAGGGGAGAAAAGGACAGAGACTTGGAACTGAGCCTCACATCCACATTTTTCTTCACATTCAACTTCATCGACCATCATTCCCTTCCTAAGTTCTTGCATCCGCCTACCCACCTCCCCATGATCTGATTAGATTCCCTACAGAGTGGAAACAGGCCCTTCGGCCCAACAAGTCCACACCGACCCTCTGAAGAGTAACCCACCCCTCTCTGACTACTGCAACTAACAACTGTAGACAGTTTAGCATGGCCAGTTCACTAACCTACACATCTTTGGACTGTGGGAGGAAACTGGAGCACCCGAAGGAAACCCAGGCAGACACGGAGAGAATGTGCAAACTCCACACAGTCGCCCACAGCTGGAATTGAACCTGGGACCCTGGCGCTGTGAGGCAGCATTGCTAACCACTGAGCCACCATGTTGCTTCTTTTTTCATTATTATCACATTGATTTCAAACTTACTTACCCAGCCAGAATTTCCTTTTTTTCCCATGGGGAGTGAGCATTGCTGATAAGGTTGGTATTTGTTGCTTTTCCCTAATTGCCCTTTCTAGACCATCTTAGTGGTCAGTTAAAAGTCAACTGCATTGTTGTGGTGCAGGTCAAAGTGCAGAGTCAAGATCAGAGTGGCACTGGAAAAGCACAGCAGGTCAGGCAGCATCCGAGGAGCAGGAGAATCAACATTTCGGGCAAAAGCTCTTAATATATAGGCCACATTAGGTAAGAATGGCAGAGTAGTGAACCAGATGGGTCTTTACAACAATTAATAAAAATTGATGTCAAATTTGACAAACTGCTGTTATGGGATTTGAACCCACACCCTCCCAGAGCATTAACCTGGTTTTCAGTCATACCATCACTATACCACTATATCTCCCCTTTTGCAGGATAGTAACAATGGGCGATAGAGAACAATTGTTTTACACCGTCCAATTTAATTCTGAATTGACTTCAATGGCCAAAATGTTAAACAGTATTGGTCTCCAATCTGATAAGCTATCGTCTTAACTTGATCTGCTTATCTTCAAATATTTTTTGGACTACTCCAGAATCATATCACCTTTCTGTGCTTTTAAATTTTATACAAATGTAAAACTTTCTATTTTCTCTATATATACTTTTGATTTTCTAATTAATATTAATTGCCCAATGTATTTAACTCATTATAAAAGCTTAAGAGCCATTTGAACACCTACCTTATAAGTCATTGGATCACTGTAGTTTGAAGAATCAAAATATTGTCATAGTTACTGGAGGTTAATTTATTTTGTAATGCTAAAATTTTAATTCATCACCTTACTTTCACAGGGTTTTTTTAATTGATTAGTTTAATTCCCATGAAAATTAGCAAAATTAAAATCCCCACAAAAATAATGAATTTATACCAAGGACAGAACAATTTGTAATGATTAAAATAAAACATAATCTAGGGACTTACTTTTTTCAGATATTTTGGAATAAACTGAAGTGCAAAAAAGCAAATCAATGGCCTAAAGAAATAATGGTTGGAGGAAAATAGTCCTCTATGTTAATGTGATTCAAATCAATTCAAAATGAGTCAAGCACATTGACCTCTAAGCCAAGAAAGCAAACACTAAAGAGACCGTTACACGTTCGTTGCCTGAGAAATGAATTCATGAATATGAATTAGGATGCTACTCACTGTATCTAAATAATCCAATGCAGCAAACTGGTAATCACTTTAAACTACAGGCCAAAACTATGAGATTGCTCAGAATAATTGCTCTGGTCTCTTACCATTGCTTCAGGAAAGGAATAGATGCAGGTGAACCATATCACTAAGTCGATTGCTTGCACTGATTTTCCAACAGATATTTCCTACTAGCCTAAAAGATTCTCACCAGTCAGAAACCATTCAAGCACTACTTTTCTAACCTTGGTGCATTCAGATCTCGGGAATGCCCAGTGGAATTCAGGCAGACTGGGAGCTCTAATGACTTTGTTAAAAATCACACAACACCAGGTTACAGTCCAACAGGTTTATTTGGAAGCACGAGCTTTCAGAGTGCTGCTCCTTCATCAGGTGTTGTGGAGTATAAGATTGTAAGACACAGAATTTATAGAACATATAGAATTACAATTGCTTTGATTTGAGCCTACAAGAAGCTCCTCGGACATGACATTGTGCTGGTTATTTACCGTTTTTATGTGGCTTTAGGTATCCAAACGATGTCAGTTGTGTGCAGGCACATTTTTAGGATGAAGTATGATGGAGGCAAACTTGTTAAATTAATTAACATATTACTGAAATATGCAGAGCAGGTGAATTGTTATGTTAGGCAATTTACAATGCTGATTTGTCCCCAGTTTTAAACCTAATACCCCATCCAATACCTGATCTTGAGCTTGTGCAGCCAAACGTGGGTAAGCAATAGAAAGGACCACCACTCCTCCTCATCTGTGCTACTTAAAGGAACTATGAATGCTGTGATGGTTAGTTGCTGGTTGATTTCTTTTGGCTGTTGCTACATTTCTGGACATTTCTGATTTCTGTTCTTGGTTATTTCAAGTTTTGAAAGTCAAGAGGGAATTGTACAGCAGGTGCTGAAGTGTTTATCTCTGATTTCAAGGTTTCTACACACACCCTGTATCAGATTGTTCCCAGGCATTCTTGTATTTGCAGACCTTCCTATTAGAATTGAGGATGATTCAAAGAAAGAGTAGGAAATATCAGGAAATATCCTGATGAAGGGCTAATGCTCGAAACATACGTTCTCCTGCTCCTCGGATGCTGCCTGACTGGCTGTACTTTTCCAGCAACACACTCTTTGACCCTTCAAAATCCAAGCAAGATACAATCCCACATGCTAATGATATTACGGATTGTGGAAACTACTTAGGTGAACTGGCCAGTTACATCTCTTTCATTTATTTATCCCTTGACTGTGGATGTTTTTCTGCCTGTCTTTGTGAGAGTTTGGGGCTAAAATCAAAGAAGAGTAGGCTTAAAATCATAGACAGTAATGAGATTACCATGTTTAACTTTGGTCTGCTACAGCTACTGTGTTATTTACACATTGTTAATTATTTTATTTAAGCTATACTCTTGGTATTCAGCATTGGCTATTCGTAGAGACATGACATTGTGCTGGTTATTTACCGTTGGGATCAATTTTGAGGGTCATTGAAAGTTTTAATTTTACTGTGCTCCATAGGGAGGCTAGTATGATTTGGCTATTTGTCTTTGTACTGTAACTTATTTTTTTGTTATTTAACTGCTTCTACAATATGCAGGCCTTTCTATTTAGGAGGGAGAGTGTTAGATTGTGAAGTGCATAAGATTTTGAAGATTTGATGCCTCTTATATTGGAGTGTTGCTTGTAGTGTACCTTTAATGTGAAATGAAAATTATCTGTGCCTTGGAGTTTGCCCCTAGAGAGGTGGTGTCCAGTGAAGTGAATCAGACAGGGCTAATAGTGAATAATTGCTGCAGCATCTCTGACAGTGCAGTGATTCCCTCAAAATCACATTGGAGTATCACCCTACATTTTGTCATTAAATCTCTGAGAGAGAAACCTGACCTCACATCTTTCAGACTCAGCAGTGATCCTGATATAACTAAGTCAGAGCTGATAGTTTCAGGTGACTGAAGTCAGGTTCAGATGCAGTGTCTGGAAATACACCAGGCCGTGGCTGTCGTAGACAAACAGGGAAACCATATGGACTAAAGGATGCACTGGTCAACATGTTAAGAAGCAGAGAATAATGCTGAGCTCAAATCCCTTATGCTAGTGCTGAGAGGCTTCATATTTGCAACTAGTGAATGGTGGGTCTCTGGAGAGAGATATGAAGCTGTTGACATCAATTAGGCATCAGAGGAGGCTACAGATAAGAGTCTCTTTGCTTTAGACAACCACATGGCTTTCCTCCACCAATTAGGATCACTACTGTAGACACCTACCTTCAACTGGGGATGGTGGCAACAAATCTATCATAGTATTGACAGCTTATTGACAGCAATATGGAATGTTCATTCAACACTGTATCGAGTGAGGCAGTTGTCATTGAGCTGTCTAGGCTGCATGTTGGCAGCAGAGGAGGCCTGCAGGTTATTTCAGAATTAGCTTTAAGAAGGCAGCTCCTGCAAACAGGAGGAAGAGCTGAATATTCGCAATCCCTACACAACAGAATCTTGTGGCAAGATTCAACAAAGTCCAACTTACAGCCAATGGCAAAAATATTTCAGATCTGCTCAGAAACCATGAGATAATTCCTCACTCTCAGTCAGTTGCAAGTTACTTCAGCTGGCAGTGACTGTAGGAGCAACCCCAAGATGGCATTCAGGGAGAAAGTGAGGACTGCAGATGCTGGAGATCAGAGCTGAAAATGTGTTGCTGGAAAAGCGCAGCAGATCAGGCAGCATCCAAGGAGCAGGAGAATCCAAGGAGCAGGAGCCTTCATGAAGAAGGGCTCATGCCCGAAACATCGATTCTCCTGCTCCTTGCATGCAAGATGGCATTCAGTCAGGAGAGTCAACAAACACTGGAGGGTGCATAGATGAAAGCCCTGGTGAGAGAGGGAAACCTTTAAAAATGGCACAGATTTGCAAATTCAGAAGGCAAAGAGTAAGAGAAGGACAGTACTTACAGCTTAATCTGAGTGTCACTGATACAGCAAGTGGGCATCACAAGACATGGTTACAATAAGGGGAATTGTTCACCACAAATAGTAGTTTATAATGATGTCTCATTCCTGCAAATTTCCCAAAGCCAGAATTAAAGCAGCTTAGGGACATTTTGGAAGCTTACATCAAAAGGAAGAAGATAAGGTCTGATGGAAAAAGGAAGTTAGGAGACTATCACAGTCAATGAGAAAAATGGGAGATTCACTACTTACATTGGGATAATAAATGTGGGAAGCATTTAACAAAATAGACAACAGAATCAATTAGGAAAAACTGCTGAAAGAACAGCATTAATCTGGAAATTCTTTAAGGAAATAGGAATTCCATGATTGACAGGATTCACCCAAAGAAACCGTAGATGTGATAATTGCAAGCACGGACTACTGATATTCAACTTCCATCATCTGATTGTTATGACTTTATGGACCAAAATTTGGCTTACATATATCGAGCTAAAGTGGCTGCTGTGATCACCTGGCCACAGATTGAGGAAGGCCTGGGATTTGCACGTGGAATTGAGAAAGGCAGCTGGATTGAAATTCATATTTTTGTCAAGAAGCCCAGAAATTCAGCGAAGCATTGAGAAACTCAAACCTGTGCCTCCTATTGATTCATAGTTACACAAAAATTTCACAGATTACGAGCTGAAATGTTGCCTAAAACCATCTAGCTTGGAATGAAGCTATGATATAGACACCAGATTCTGTAAAGGAACTGTATTTCAGCAGCAGCCTTTAAACAGCAAATGCCAAATGAAGCAATATGGACTGATAACAGCAAGAATCCTGAAAGCTCTCTTCTCTCTCTCTCTCTCTCTCCTTCTCAAAGGTCAGTGACCAACGAAAAAACCAATGTTAAGCCATTATATCTCTAACTACCCTCCATTCCCTTACCCTGGATTTACCCCTGACTTATGCACCTAACACTGTGGGTAATTTGGCATGGCCCATTCACCTAACCTGCACATCTTGGGATTGCAGGAGGAAACCCACACAGACAGTCACCTGAAGCTGGAATTGTACCCAGGTCCCTGGTGTTATGAGGCAGCAGTGCTAACCACTGAACTACCATGACCAGGCCATTGGAGACCACGGGCACAGACTCATTCATATTTGACAAGATGTCTTCTTGCTATCAGTTATTTTTCATGGTGGATAGAGATGAGAAGCATGTATCATGATTATGTATGTGGTTGTCATGGTCACATGAAATATTTGCAATGTACGCCACCCTCGATGTGGCCGTGTTTGATCATGGATCACGGTTTATTAATGAATGCTTCATCTATTTCTGAATTTAAACATATTACCACCTCACTGAGATGTCCACAGTCGAATGAAGAATCTGATTGTCAAGTCCCTTTGAGAAAAAGAGTTGACTCCAAAGATGTGCAGGTTAGGTGGATTGGCAATGCTAAATTGTCCATAGTGTCCAGAAATATGCAAGCTAGGTAGATTAGCATGGGACGTGCAGGGTTACAGGGATGGGGTAGGGGTGATGTGGGTCTGGGTGAGATACCCTTCAGTGTCAGTGTGGACTTGATGGGCTGAATGGCCAATGGATCCTGTGATTCTATGATTTATACAGCATGGCTAAATTACTGGTCCTTCTTACTGGAGTGTGGTCTATCGCTGTTAGACATGCTAATGGGTAAAAAGCTGCAGACTAAGCTCTTTATCCAATCAAAGAGTTGGTTCTGCATTTACACCCATGGGATTATCAAGATATATATAAGAAGGAACAGTTCTATTGGGCACGGGAAGCTTCAATCTGTAATGGGCATCATTATGTGAGCTGATTGATGAGTTGGGGTCAAAGATAACAGTTTTGGCTCCAGGACCTTAACAGGAAAGCTATAGTTATTCAAGGAGCTGCAGACCAGCAGTGATCATATATTGTTCATACAGCAGAAGGAGTTGTACAAAGGAACAAATGGAACCCTATCCATTCTGGATCAATCACCCATGATAGTTTGACTAAAATAATCCTAATGAGAAGTGTCATATTGAAAAAGACTCATCAAATTTTCACAATCAGAAATAGAAGCAAAGTCCACTACCTTGCAGCTCCAACACTTATTAATCATCCAAACAACAAGCATAGGAGTTGGGAGGTCATGTTGTGGCTGTACAGGACATTGGCTAGGTCACTTTTGGAATATTGTATGCAATTCTGGTCTCCCTCCTATCAGAAGGATATTGTTAAACTTGAAAGGGCTCAGAAAAGATTTACAAGGATGTTGCCAGGGTCGGAGGATTTGAGCTATAGGGAGAGTCTGAAAAGGCTAGGGTTGTTTTCCCTGTAGCGACAGAGGCTGAGGGGTGATCCTTATAGAGGTTTATAAAATCATGAGGGGCATGGATGGGGTAAAATAGACAAGTTCTTTTCCCTGGGTTATATGAGTCCAGAACTAGAGGTTAAAGGTTTAACGTAAGAGGTGAAAGATTTAAAAACGACCTAAGGGTCAACTTTTTCACACTGAGGGGAGTGCGTGTATGGAATGAGATGCCAGCGGAAATGGTGGAGGCAGGTACAATTATAACATTTAAAAGGCATCTGGATGGGTATATGAATAGGAAGGGTTTAGAGGGATATGGGCCAAATGCTGGCAAACGAGGTTAGATTAATTTAGGATATCTGGTTGGCATGGACAAGTTGGACCGAAGGATCTGTTTCTGTGCTATAGATCTCTATGACTCTATGACTAAGTCCAAAGAAAACATGTTGTGAAAGGACAATGAAACCTCCTGAGTACCTGAAATTATGAAATCAGAGTCCTTTGTGGAGATTGTGAAGCTAATCATATACTCAAATGTATCATGTTAATAATGAGGAAAGCAAGCATTGTTTTGGGGTGTATGTATCCAAAGGTGTAATGCTGAGGACTGCCTCAAGCATCACCCACTATGATATTACCATATCGATTTGGTTGGAGAACAGCTTGGGATCTCAAAGGAGTATTAGGGCTCCTCTTAGTCTCTGTGACAATGTCTGACAACTTGTACATTGTTAATATCTGACAATAAATTGCATCCTCGAGAGACTCTTCTTATTATACTTTCAATTGATTTTCCTCTACCACACTAGACAATAGACAATAGGTGCAGGAGTAGGCCATTCTGCCCTTCGAGCCTGCACCACCACTCAATATGATCATGGCTGATCATCCTTAATCAGTATCCGGTTCCTGCCTTATCTCCATAACCCTTGATTCCACTATCCTTGAGAGCTCTATCCAACTCTTGCTTAAATGAATCTAGGGACTGAGCAGAACATTCCACATAGCAACTCTCTGGGTGAAGAAGTTTCTCCTCATCTCTGTCCTAAATGGTCTACCCTGTATTTTTAAGCTGTGTCCTCTGGTTCGGCACTCACCCATCAGCCGAAACATGTTTCCTGCCTCCAGAGTGTCCAATCCTTTAATAATCTTATATGTCTCAATCAGATCCCCTCTCAGTCTTCTATACTCAAGGGTATACAAGCCCAATCGCTCCAGTCTTTCAGCGTAAGGTAGCCCCAACATTCCAGGAATTGACCTCATGAACCTACGCTGTACTCCCTCAATAGCCAGAATGTCTTTCCTCAAATTTGGAGACCAGAACTGCACACAGTACTCCAGGTGTGGTCTCACCAGGGCTCTGTACAGCTGCAGAAGAACCTCTTTGCTTCTATACTCAATCCCTCTTGTTATGAAGGCCAGCATGCTATTAGCTTTCTTCACTATCTGCTGTACCTGCATGCTTACCTTCATTGACTGGTGTACAAGAACACCAATATCTCTCTGTACTGCCCCTTTACCTAAATTGATTCCACTTAGGTGGTAATCTGCCTTCCTGTTCTTGCCACCAAAGTAGATAACCATACATTTATCCACATTAAACTGAATCTGCCATGCATCTGACCAC
>NC_057738.1:18420218-18425897 GCF_004010195.1 Chiloscyllium plagiosum
AATATTGTCACTTCAGATTGTACCCTCTCCCTCTCAAATTGCAGATTGAAGCTTATTGTATTATGGTCACTACTTCCCAATGGCTCCTTCACTTCGAGATCCCTGATCAATTCTGGTTCGTTGCACAATACCAGATCCAGAATTGCCTTCTCCCTGGTAAATTCCAGCACCAGCTGTTCTAAGAATCCATCTTGGAGGCACTCCACAAGGTCTCTTTCTTGAAGTCCAATACCATCCTGAGTCTCCCAGTTTATCTGCATGTTGAAATCCCCCATAACAACTGTAGTATCATCTTTGCGACAGGCCAATTTCAGCTCCTGATTCAACTGACATCCAACATCAAGTCTACTATTTGGGGGCCTGTAGATAACTCCCAAGAGGGTCTTTTTACCCTTAGAATTTCTCAGCTCTATCCATACTGACTCTACATCCCCTGATTCTAGGTCCCCCCACGCAAGGGACTGAATATCATCCCTTACCAACATGGCCACCCCACCCCCTCTGCCCGTCAATCTGTCCTTACGATAGCACTAAATCAAGAAAGCCTTATATATCCTTAATCTGAAAGAAAATGGTGGCATCAAATCTACCTTATAGAGAGCAATGATCCAGATAGTTCGCACAATGTGATAATCAACAATATGGATAGCACATACAATAATATGTGAATAATTAGCACAGGGATGGGGGGAGGGAAGTAGTCAAAGGATACTTATGTGTCCCAGCAAGGGAACATTGCCTCCAGGATATTTGTAAAATAGGGGAAAATGGGAAAATAGGCTTAAAATCAATCCAGTAAAATGCATTTTATGAAAAAATACATTGAGAACATCTTTCAGCAAGGTATTTTATTATTTGGCATTCCTGTGGTGCTTTTTTTTCAGATCTATCATGTAGTTTAGCTTTAAACACTTACTTAGGCTATGGAGGAAAGAAAAGAGCTAGAGAAAGCTGCTTGGTTGAATTACTGAGCATAGTTCATACATTTTTTATGTGGGTTTCTGTTATGAGACTTGTTTATTTAAAAGCAAAACCTATTTGAACTTTTTTTGCTTGTAAATCCTTCAGTAATTATTATTGGATATGTTGTACTGGGCAGTAAAAGTAAGGTTTGGAACAACAACAGCAGAGCTGGTTTTCAACTTTTGGTATCAAAACCATAAGCACAAATATCAGCAGTACCTTCAAATTTTAACATCATGTTAACATGAACAGGCGGATAGAACAGATGAACAATTGATGCATCTCTGCAGGGCTCATAGCTCAGGAGTTCTAATGCTAATGGGTGACTGGTAGGTGGGTAATCGAAAAGCCACAAATACAGTTGGTGGCCAACAGTTAAAGCGGCCATTATTTTATGCTTGAGAAGTACAAATGTACTGTGTCACTCTCCACCCTCATCTGTTATAATAATAGAAGGACCCCCTTCAAATTTCCTATCCACACACTAGCCCTCAGTGATAACACTGCATTGAGCTTTTCATGTACACTAAAAACACTAAGCTCTATGGACAGTCCTTGACCTCTTCAAAGCCTCTGATTTTTCATGTCGTTTATCTGACTATAAATTAAACCTCCCTGTCCACATCATTCCTCCCCTGAGTTGTTGCTGTATGATCTTCCTCTTTGACCAAGCTTTTGGTCACCTGTCCTGATATTTCTTTATGTGGCTCAGTATCAATCTTTTCTGTCCATTAATGCTCCTGTGAAACACCTTTATGTGGTTTAACAATAACAATGAGTGCTAAAGGAATACATGCAATTGTGATTGTGTTAAAATTTCCCTCAGTCTGAAAGTGTTTAGATAAAATTCTTTGGAATATATGTACCAATTCTTATATTGTTGAAGGAGAACCCCAGCTCCCATGATTATATGAGTACTTTCACTCCCAGACTGTGGCAATTCAAGGAGGTGGTTCACCATCACTTTCTCAAGAGTAATTAGGAATGGAGAAACATGTCTGATCAAGAGTCACTGCTTTCTTCCCACAGTTGCTGCCAGACTTGTTGAGTTTTGCCAGCAATTTATGTTTTTTGTTTCAGACCTCTAGCATCACAGTTCTGTTTTATGCTATGGAGAAAAAGTGTTAGCCTTTCTATAGATGCAAACCTTTTGTGAGTTGAGAAAATAATGCTTAGTGAAATGGTAGAGCTCTTGGGATATTGATTGCAAAAGAGAAAAGATTTGCATCAATAATGAATACCAACTTGGCACAATACATTTTAGTCACTTAATCTCGAAGCTAAGATCCTTTTTTAAATTCAAAATAATTTGTTAATATTGACAATTTGTTTGAAAACATGAATGGTCAAACAAAGTTTGATTTGATTAGTTAGTAAGTTTGCGGTTGGCACCAGAATTGGTGGCATAGTAGAGAGTGAAGAAGGTTTTCTAAGATGACAAAGGAATATTGATCAAATGGGTCAATGGGCTGAAAGATGGCACCTGGAGTTCAATCTGGGTAAATGCGAGATATTGCATTTTGGTACAACAAACAAGGTCAGGGCTTACACAATTAATGATAGAGCCTTGGGTAGTTTTGTAGAACAGAGGGACCTTGAGGTGCAGGTACATAATTTTTTAAAGTTTGCATCACATGTAGACAGGATGGTTAAAAAGGTATTTGGCATGCTTGCCTTCATTGCTTAGTCCTTTGAATACAGGAGTTGGGACATTATGTTGAGGTTGTACATGAAATTGGTAAGGCCACGTCTGGAATTCTGTGTTTAGTTCTGGTTTCCCAGTTACAGGAAGGATATTATAAAGCTGGAGAAGGTTCAGAAGAGATTTACCAGGATGTTGCTGGGTATGGAAAGTTTGGATGATAAAGAAAGGTTGGATAGGCTGGGGCTTTATTCACTGGCGGTTGAGAGGCAACCTGATAGAAGATTATAAAATAATGAGAGGTATAGATGGAGCTATTGGTAGTTGTCTTTTCCCAAAGATGGGGAATTTCAAGATTAGGGGGTACATTCTTCAGGTGAGAGGAGAGAAAATTGTGGAGTTGTGTACTGTTGAGTGAGAGGTGTCAGTGGGGTGGGAACACTGAGGTGCTAGTTTGCATTGCAAATCCAGAAAAATCTTCTGATCATATAGGACATACATTTAAGCCTTCTTCAACCTTTTCTTTCAGGTAAGCTTGTGTCTTCAAAATATAACACACTCATATATCGTTTTTAATATAGCTATTGGATATGCTGATGGAAAGATGTATTATTGACAATCTCTGTACTGTTAGATTTTTCCAACCTAACAATGTATTATTGTTAAGTCCTAAAAGGTTGTACTCAGTGCAATACTCTCTTTCCTGTGGAGAATGTTTGTCCATTTAGTTTCATTTGCTGCTTTACCTTGTAGTGATATGTTTAGTACCAGCAGAGTGCACTGTAGGCTGGATCAATACAAAGTCCTTAAAAAATTCAAGAACAAAATCACTTATGTGCTATTAGTTATCTGAAAATGCCTCAATATTTTGAACATCATGTTTGTTCTAATCATGGCAGTGAATGTGGTTGGAACTGAGGCATGACATATTTCCATAATCGCGTGTCAGTATCAAGTACTCACAGATTAAGGGACAAAGAGTGAGAATCTTTCTCAGATCTAAAACTGGGCAGACTGAATTTTCTTGGTGTAACAAATATGGGAAATCAGGCAGCTTGGAGTATTGTTGGTAAATTTACAATGTGGAAAATTGGGCAGTTCCTTTTCAAGTCACTGCCCTGCTGGCCCAATTTTCTGACATGCCCTTTGTGCTGTTTCATAGTGAACTCCACAATGCAACCGTTTCATCATAAGCCAAAAGATGGCTGACTGGATCATAATCTAAGAGTTCCAACCTGACTGATTTGGAGACGTCATAGCTGATAACAATACCGGAGAAATATTAATGGCATGTTAAATTTGCTGTGTGTATTTGATTCCTTTCGGTTTGCCTTTCTCATGGGAAGGGTTTAGGAAAGTGCCGTGTTTAAGAGCTGTGATTTAGAAAGAAATGCATTCACACACCTTTGAGTTGTGGAAACAGGTTGACTGAGAGGTGTCAGTGGGGTGGGAACACTGAGGTGTGTGCGTTATTTTGTGATGCCTTGTGTGTGATACCTGTTGCTTTCCACAATGAATGGCGAGATTAAACAATTTGTTGTCTTGTCTAAACAGGACTAACAAATCATTTACATCTGTTGCTGTGGGAATGTTTCCATTCATTTTCGCGCATTGCAGGTTGTCTATTGAGAATATGTGCTTGAGCACAGTACAGTAATCAATTTAGTTGACAGGCTGACTTGTGAGTGAGAAAGGATTTCAGAAGTTCAATTGTTCCATCTCCTTTGTATGTAGAGGTAGAGTAGAGTCATTTGTGTGGGGTTAAGGCTTCAACTAGGAGATCAAAGAGTGGATCAAAGGTTAATATGATAGTGATGAAGAGAATGTCAAAAGATACAATTAAATCAGCTCAGGGAAGGGATGTGATTTACTATTCATTTCTCATTTTAGAAGGGGAGAAGGGAAAATTGAGTGCTATGTTGTATATCTGTCTGCTATCTGTGAAACCAAGAAGCTTATTCGTTTGAATCTGACCTCACCTCATCCTTTTCAGGATTGAAAGATGAAAGAACTGCACCTGAGGGCACAAGTGAAAGACAATTCAATTCAAGTGATTGTGATTCCCAAGTTCCTAGGTTATTGTAGAAGTAGTCTTTCAAAAATACAACCTCTAAAGTTTAGAAGGACATGATGTACAAGAGGACATAGTTATTTCCATGCTCCACTGGAAGTCACACACCAACCCAACTTTAATTGCCCTTTTAAGGAGCTAATTGATGGTAGGGAAAGAAGTCTATGAACACGTTTGCTGAATTAGTCAGGGCAGCTTAATGGGAAGGTAGGGAGTCCACTGCCAGCTACCTGTTCAAGTGCCCCCACCCAACTCCAAATTCATCTTGAAGAGGGCATTAAAGGCTGCCCTGTGCTTGGATACACAGTAGATGATACAAAAATCATACTGGATTGAATAAGACTGAGAACCTAAAAGGGGTTAATACTAAGAAAATGTTCTGGATAACATTTAGAGGACTGAATTCATATCAGATAGCTTCTATCTAGGCAGAGTGCTTCCAGTCAGCATTGGCTACTGTCCATGCGGGTAATATCAATGGGGACATTTCTGAGACCCAACCCATTACTATTTCTCAGCTGAAATATCTGATCCTCCTGAAGCATTGATGAGGCAGTGCAGAAAATCACAAAAAAGACTACAACTGCAAGAGAACACAAATGAAGAGAGAACAATCCACCCCTTTCGTGTTAGTAGCAGTGATTTTCCAGCAGATCTTAAAGATCTAAGTTCCTTCAGTAAATGATTAAGAAATTAGGTGGGGTCAGAGTACAGGTCACATGAAATGTTATTTATGTATTCATTCATGGGATGTGTGCATCACTGAGGTAAAAACAATGACTGCAGGTGCTGGAAACCAGATTCTGGATCAGTGGTGCTGGAAGAGCACAGCAATTCAGGCAGCATCCAACGAGCAGCAAGATCGACGTTTCGGGCAAAAGCCCTTCATCAGGAATAAAGGCAGCGAGCCTGAAGCGTGGAGAGATAAGCTAGAGGAGGGTGGGGGGGGGGAGAGAGTGGCATAGAGTACAATAGGTGAGTGGGGAAGGAGATGAAGGTGATA
>NC_057738.1:18426151-18430107 GCF_004010195.1 Chiloscyllium plagiosum
ACTCTATGCTACTTTCTCCCCACCCCCACCCTCCTCTAGCTTATCTCTCCACGCTTCAGGCTCTCTGCCTTTATTCTTGATGAATGGCTTTTGCCCGAAATGTCGATCTTGCTGCTTGTCGGATGCTGCCTGAATTGCTGTGCTCTTCCAGCACCACTAATCCAGAATGTGTGCATCATTGGTCAGGCCCATCCCTAATTGCCTAGAGGGTAGTTAAGAGTGGAAAGGCAAGTTGAAAGAAGGATACAAACAGTTTATAGAAAGATATTGAGAGGTTAGAGTCAGAGTCATACAGCAGGGAAATAATGCCTTTGGTCCAATTCATCCATGCTGACCAGGTATCCTAAATTAATCTAGTCCCATTTTCCAGCATTTGGTTCATATCCCTCTCAACCCTTCCTGTTCATAAACCCATTCAGATGCCTTTTGAGTATTATAATTGTACCAACGTCTCCCACTTCCTCTGGAAGTTCATTCTATACATGCATCACCCTCTGTGTGAAAACCCTGAGGACCCTTTTGAATCTTTCCCCTCTCACCTTAAACCTATGCCCTTTAGTTTGGACTTTCCTTACCCAGGGAAAAGACCTTGGCTATAAATTTTATCCTTGCTCCTAATGATTTTACAAACCTCTATAGTATCATCCTTCAGCCTCTGACGCTCCAGGAAAATAGCCCAACTACTCACCCTCTCCCTGTAGCTCAAGCCCCCCGATTCCAGCATCATCCTTGTAAATCTTTTCTGCACTCTTTCAAGTTGAACAATGTCTTTCCTTTTACAGAGAGGCTAGAATTGAACGCAATATTCCAAAAGTGGCCGAACCAATGTCCTGTGCAATTGCAACATGACCTCAGAATTCCTATACTCAATGCACTGACCAGTGAAGGCATGCAAACCAAAAGCCTTCTTCACTACCCTGTCTACCTGTGACTCCACGTTCAAGGAACTAATTGCACAAAAGGTCGACAAATGGAACATAATGTGAAATCATCCATTTTGGAGGGGGGAGAACAAAAGAACAGAGTATCATTTAAATGGAAAAACACTGCAGAAACCCAAAACATAAAGGGACATGGGCATAGGGAAGTCTCACTGCAGCTACACAAGATGCTGATAAGACCACATCAGGAGTACTGAGATTAGTCTTTGATTCCCTTATTTAAGGAAAGATATCATTTCATTGGAGGCAGTTCAGAGAAGGTTTTCTAGGATGATCCTTCGTATGGGGGTTTATCTTATGAACAAAGATCGATACTGTATTCCACAGAGTTTGCAGAATGAGGGGTTATCACATTGAAATATATTGGATTCTTAAGGGTTTTGACAGAATAAGTGCTGGGAGGAAGACGGCAGTATCAAAATGAAGGGAAGTCAATTTAAACTCACCTGAGGGGCAATTCCTTTCCTCAGAGGTTTAAGAGTGTTTGGAACTCTGTACAACAGAGAGCTGTTGGAGCAAAGCCCCTGTGTATATTTAAGGCTGAGAAAGATAGATTCTTGATCAGTCAGGAAAGTGAGGGTTACAGGGAAAGGTCAGGAAAGTGAGAAATGCTGGATCAACAATGATCCACCTGAATGGCGAGCAGCTTTGAGAGGTCGCATGTCCTACTCCTGTTCCTATTTCTTAGGGCCTTATGGTCCCACTCTCGTGCTGCCTTCGGTCCAAAGGATCATCATGCAGAGTGGAGGAGTGCTGGAGATTAAGGGTGTTGGGCGTATCTTTCCATTGCAGCCACCAACCTGTCCATGGAGGCAGGCAGATGGTCACAGGATGTCTTCCACTGCTGCAGCAGTGTCCGGCAGTGCATTATTGGACTAGCTGCATCACTTCAGCTTCTTAGGAATGAGGACGAGTGCTCCCTGTATGTTAGTCTGCCACTGCTGTTCCTCCCTGTGCATTCTGCATGAAGCCACTCATCATGGGAGATCATGGGGAGATCTCTTTGTGTGGGTTCAGCATGTAGACAGCCTCTGGCAATCCGTTGACTGAGGGCATTTCTCATCCAGCCAGCCAACTGTTCGTGTGTGTCATCCCACCCTCTGTACACCTATGGACCTTGCTGAGAGGTTGTCATCTGTACTGCTGGGACGTTCAGAAGGTAGTCTTGATGATAATCCTGCTGATGTCTCACACTCTGACCTGTGAATGTTGAGGACCTTACCTCTGTGGGAAACAGGCTGGTCCTTAGAAGGATGCGTGTACATGGTGTTCAATTCTGCAATGACCTGAGTGTCACAACGCAATAACATGTCGTACCTTCTCAGGTGTATGAAAATAAATATCTCCGTATCCTTGGAGGAGTGATCCCTGCCTTCTCTAGAGGATAATGCTCTTGTGGAAGAAGGCACAAAGGAAAAGATATCTGACAACACCCCAATTGTCAAGGATCACCCTGGGCTGTCATGGGCTACCTTTCTCTGTAGTGACAGAAAAGAGTAAGATGAGAAAGATATAGTGGATATCACAGCAGCTGGCCCTAATTCATGCAGAGAAAAAGTGTAGAGGTGTTCTCAGGGACAGGTTAGAAGTGGGGGAGGATGGGGGTACGTAGACTGAGCCAGGGCAGGTGCTACATGTAATGAAGTGGGTGCCAGAGTATGCGCATTGGTGGTAGGAGGGTGCTGTAACCAAGGTAGAGAGAGTGAGAGATAGAGTGCATAAAATGTCACTCACCCTGATGGAGTCATTTTCTTCCTGCACTGCTGCCCAGTCTTCCATACCTTCAAGATGGCATTGATCCAGGTGGCATCCAGTCTGGACCAGGCTGGCATGGTTCTGACGATATGGCCTCCTCTGCCAGTTTTCCTTGAAGAACACTTCTCTCCTCTTGATCACACTGTCCACCAAGACCTCCCAGAGAAGGACAGTGGCAGCCTCTCCTTCTCCAGAAACTGTCCTCACTCCTTCCATGACCAAGCAAGCTAGCAACCAGATTCCAGGTATGCAGCATGAAGGATGTTAGCCTTAGGCCAGATACCTGGTGAGTGGCGAGTTGTTCTGTGAATAGCACATGGTAAAGTGAAATAGGAATTGGATGTCAGATCCACCCTGAGGGCTTAAACACAAATTAATGTGGTGAGTTCAGTGAGATATGGTGAGGGAATGCACTGGCCATGTGGTGAGAGTCACTCCACTGGACTCAGTCTGACTTGAACAATAAACAACATTAAGATTCAACCTGGTTTTGAATTGCTTAACATTTCCTGGGTAACTACTTACTCAGCTGAAAATGTGTTGCTGGAAAAGCGGAGCAGGTCAGGCAGCATCCAAGGAGCAGGAGAATCGACATTTCGGGCATGAGCCCTTCTTCAGGAATGAGGAAAGTGTGCCAAGCAGGCTAAGATTAAAGGTAGGGAGGACGGACTTGGGGGAGGGGCGTTGGAGATGCAATAGGTGGAAGGAGATTAAGGTGAGGGTGATAGGCTGGAGTGGGGACGGGGACGGAGAGGTCAGGAAGAAGATTGCAGGTTAGGAAAGTGGTTCTGAGTTCGAGGGTTGGAACTAAGACAAGGTGGTGGGAGGGGAAATGAGGAAACTGCAGAAATCTGAGTTCATCCCTTGTGGTTGGAGGGTTCCTAGGCGGAAGATGAGACACTCTTCCTCCAGCCGTCGTGTTGCCATGGGTCAGGTGATGGAGGAGTCCAAGGATCTGCATGTCCTTGGTGGAGTGGGAGGGGGAGTTGAAGTGTTAAGGCACGAGGTGATTGGGTTGGTTGGTCCGGGTGTCACGGAGGTGTTCTCTGAAACGTTCCGCAAGTGGGCGGCCTGTCTCCCCAATATAGAGGAGGCCACATTGGGTGCAGCGGATGCAGTAAATGATGTGTGTGGAAGTGCAGGTAAATTTGTGGTGGATATGGAAGGATCCCTTGGGGCCTTGGAGGGAAGTGAGAGGGGAGGTGTGGGCACAAGTTTTGCATTTCTTGCGGTTGCAGGGGAAGGTGCCGGGAGTGGAGG
>NC_057738.1:18430451-18508605 GCF_004010195.1 Chiloscyllium plagiosum
GTTTATAGTAAATGTCCGTGTTGATTTGGTCGCCCGAGATAGAAATGGAGAGGTCTAGGAAGGGGATGGAGGAGTCTGAGACGGTCCAGGTAAATTTGAGGTAGGGGTGGAAGTTGTTGGTAAAGTGGATGCACTGTTCAACTTCCCACTAGTCTTCAGCCAGTTCAATCCACTCCACATGATGTCAGGGAATGTTTGGAGGCAATGGATACTGCAAAGTCTAAGGGTTCTAACAACTTCCCAGCAATAGTACTGATGTCTTGTGCTCCAGAACCTGCCGCTCCTAAGCCAAGCTGTTCCATTACAACTACACAGTGACATTTTCCATACACTGGGAACTTGTCCAAGAATGTCCTGTAAATAAAAAGCAGGATAAATCAAACTGGGCCAATTACCACCCTATTGGTCTACTCTCGATCATCAGTAAAGTGATGAAAGGTGTCAATAACAATGTTATTGAGCAGCACCTGCTCAGCAGTAACCCGCTCAGTGATGCTCAGTTTGGGTTCGACTAAGGCCACTCAACTCCTGACCTCATTACAGCCTTGGTTCAAACATGGACAAAAGAGTTGAATTCGAGAGGGGAGGTGAGAGTGACAGTCCTTGACATCAAGGCTGCATTAGACCAAGGAGCCCTGGCAAAACTGGAATTAATGGGCACCATGGATGAAAGTCCTACTGGTTGGGACCATACCTGACATATAGGAAGATGGTCCTTCTTGTTGGAGGTCAATCATTTCAGCACCAGGGCATTTCTGGGTGAGTTACTCAGTGTTGGCCCAACCATTTTCAGCTGATTCATTAATGACCTTCCGTCCATCATAAGGTCAGGAGTAGGGACGTTTGTGGATTGCACAATGTTCACCACCATTTGTGACTCCACAGATACTGAAGCAGTTCATGTTCAAATGCAACAAGATCTGAACAGTATCCAGGCTTGTTCTGACAAATGGCAAGTAATGTTTGTGTTGCACAAATGCCAGGCAATGGCCATCTCCAATAAAAAGTTATCTAATCACTGCACTTTGAACAGTGATGTTGAATCTACCACTATCATCATTTACCTGAAACACAACTGGACTCACCAAATGGTGGCTACAAGAGCAGGTCAGAGGCTAGGAACACTGCAGCAGGTACCTCTCCTCCTGACTCTCCAAAGTCTGTTCACCATCTACAAGTGTGATGATGCTGTCACTTTAACAGGGTTCATTTGTTTTTGTGTTTTTTTTTTAAAAAAGAGGTCCTAAAGAGCCGAGTTTAACAATGGCAGGGGAGTGGCCAGTTCCCCCAGTTCGGTTTACTCTAGTTTCTTCTAGTTGTAACAATGAGAAGCTGCTGAAGTCCACAGAAAGGTCCATGCTTCATCAGGTGATTCTTGACTGACTTTTCTCTGAAATCTCTCCTGCCTGTAAGAACCTGTGTTTGAATTTACCTTTTGCCTTTGTGGGATGTTACAGGAATTGGAACATCTCCTTGGGTAAGTTAGTGTCAGATCAGTTAAGTTATTCTAAATTTCCATTTTCTTTTGTCCATGTTTCAACTGTGGTATTTAAATAAATTCTATTTTGCTACGACCAGTGGTTTGACCAGCTGCATCACACCTGGAATATCCACTTCACATCTACTTTTAAAATAAGAAAAGGTTAGGGTCTAGACTACCTTCTTAAAATATTTTGAAGTAATTTGGCCTGGTTATAACACAAGGCACAAGTCAGGAGTGAGATAGAATACTCCCCACTTGCCTGGATGAGTACAGCTCTAACAATATTCAAGAAGCTTAACACCATCCAGGACAAAGCAGCCTGCTTGATTGGTACCACATCCACAAATATCCACTCCCTCCATCACTGATGCTCAGTAGCAACAATGTGTAACACCTCCAAGGTGCACTGCAGAAAATCACTGAAAATCCTTAGACAGCATCTTCCAAACCCACAGCCACCTCCACTGAGGAGGACAAGGGCAACAGATCTATAGGAACACCACCACCTGCAAGTTCCCCTCCAAGCCACTCACCATCTTGACTTAGAAGTATATTGCCATTCCTTCACAATCATTGGGTCAAAGCTCTGGAATTCCCTCCCTAAAGGAGGGAACTAGGTGCGATCACAGTTCTAGAAGGCTGTTCACCACTGTCTTCTCAAGGGCAACAAGGGACTGGCAGTAAATGCTGGCCCAGCCAGCGATGCCTATGGCCCATGAGTGAATAAAATAACCCTCTGCCTGCAGAAACTGACTCTCCTCACTCCTGGGACGCCATAACCCTTACCACTGCCCCTTTGCCTGCCCTGAACGACATGCAATACTCCATAATTTGACCTCCTTCTCACCCTGCACACAACTGGATGGCATTCTATGGCACCCTGCTTTTCTGGTATCCTGGCCCATCACCCACCAGGCACCCTACCCTCCTTTCACCCTAACTTCGTACCAACAAGAACTTTCAATGCGGTTGTCTGTGATGCTGGACATTTATGTTCCAGTGTAAGACAACGACTGCTGTGATAAAGGAGACAGTTTGACTTACTGCAACTATTCTGCACTACAAGGGCCTATCAGAATGAAGGTAGGCTCTGCATTCCTGATGGAGCCCTGATTAGAATCTGCTGTCAGAAATGTGGAGCTCCTTCATAACATAAAACCAGAGTGAGAGATAATGTAAGTGTGATTGCCTTTCCTTGGAAAATCTAGCCCTATTCTTTATGATCAAGTTTACTGAGAGTGACTTTTATAGTTTAAACATCAGCTTTATTAATTGAATTTAAAATTGCCATGACAGGATTAGAACCCATGTCCCCGAGAATTAGCTTTGACAATTTATCCACTGCAAATACTGCTCAACTGTCTCCCCCAATGAAGATTTGACCAAATACATTCCTGGACATTAGAAAGGTTGTCTCATGATGAGAGACTGAAGAGAATGGTACATCTCTGAAGATGAGAAGAATGAGAGGTCATTTAGTTGAAACAAAATTTTAGAGAACTTAATGGTGTCAATGCTGAGAGACTGTTCTCTGTGACTGGAGAGTTCAGAACTCAGACGTACACTCAGGATGAAGGGTTGCCTATTTAAGACTGAGATGAGGAGAAGTTCTTCACTTAGAAATGGAAAAACTCCAGAGAACAGTATCCCTTCACCAAGTCACCCTGTACTTACACATGAACAATCCCTGAATTTAGTACTGCCTCTTCATAGTCGGCTGTCAGAATGCCAATATCTTGGACACTCCCCTTTTTGTTTTTAAAGTGCATTCACAGGATGACAGCACTGCTGGCTAGACCAGCATTTATTGCCATCAATTAATTTAAACTGTATTATCTGCCATGGTGGGATTTGAATCCAGGTCCCCAGAACATTACCTGGGCCCCCAGAGTAAC
The DNA here is from genome assembly GCF_004010195.1 of Chiloscyllium plagiosum. NCBI lineage: Eukaryota > Metazoa > Chordata > Chondrichthyes > Orectolobiformes > Hemiscylliidae > Chiloscyllium > Chiloscyllium plagiosum. The sequence goes on from NC_057738.1 coordinate 18,433,830, forward strand.
AGCTCAGCAATGATACCACTAGGCGACCACCTCCATCGCTCCCATTTTTTAAAATTTTATTAAAACAGTACAGTTTATAAACAATTAACATTAACAGCTGTATACAAAGAAACAACAATTTACAAGGGAGAAGAGCAGCAAAGCCAGACCCCAAAAACCCACCTTTAAACCAGTTTTCAGGGAAATTAGGACAAACCTCAAATCCCACTTTGTCATCATAAAAGTAGCGGTGACTCCCCTTTTCAAGCTGTCAGTCAGGACTCCCTGATTGAAATCAGATTAACAGCCCCAAGCAGGAACTCATTCTATGACGTCTACCTGGCTGATCTCATTACAATCATTGCAAAAAGGTTGTGAATCTCTGAATTTACACTCCGGAGGGATGCAAATGGTCAGTCATAGTAAATGCAAAATTGAGATCATTAGATTTTTAGGGCATTAAAAGGATCAGCTCAGGCTTAGAGGGCCAAAGGGCCTATTCCTGGGCTGCAAATTTTCTTTGTTCTTTGATCAAGGAATTTTGGAGATAGGATGGAGAAATGAAGTTAATGTGAAAGTTCAACTGTAATCATATTAAATTGCTAGCAGTTAAATTTATATTCAAAGAGCAAGAAGATGGTAAATAAGGAAGTTAATATTTTTCAAGCCAGAACAAGAATTTATACCACTTTTGTTTAAGAAAAAAACCAGAAATATTTGCAACTGAAAGGAAAGCAGATAATGATAGAAATATTTAATAGGTCAGACAGCATCGGCAAGGACACTTCAAATCACTCACCTTTCATCAGAACTAGAAGTGTCAGAGATTAACAAATTTTAGCAAGTGTGGAGCCAGGAATCAGGGGATAGGAAAGGAAGATGGAGTGGGGGGAATAAGAGTGATGACACAATTAAGGGATTAAGGTTCAAGGCAAAAGGGATTGATAATCAGGCAAGTGAGGATAGCTGGAAATGTGTTGCTGGAAAAGCGCAGCAGGTCAGGCAGCATCCAGGGAACAGGAGAATCGACGTTTCGGGCATAAGCCCTTCTTCAGGAAGGCTGAGCCGAGGTTTAAATGGTTACAGCAGAATAGCAGAGGGGAGTGAAGCATCATAAATTTTCCAAGAAGGAAAGGTGCATGTGATCCAGGGATGGAGCAGGGAGGTTTTGCAACTGCTGCTTTGATTTAACCCCTGGGATTAGTTGCTGTTAAAACAATTTAGGTTTTCACTGATTTATTTAGCTGAAAAATATCCAGATGCTACAATCCTGGTCTTTTTCTCCAGCCCACCTGATTGTGCCCAAGAGCAGTGTGGCATTTTGACATTGAAAACTTCACAGCATTCTCGAGCAGACCTTATTCCTACAGCAAATGTTATTTCCATCATTGCACACCATTCTGGAAAAATGAAGCATTCAGTGCTTAAAACAAAACATTAGTGTTGAGTTAGATGGATCTCCAATGCATGGAGCAAAGCCAGACAAAATCTCAAAAGCAGCATTACTGCATCAGGTGTCCATTGCCATGGGGAATATGGTTTACAGCAGTTGTTTGGTTTAGAAATTGCAAAAATAAAACTCACATTTTGTTGCCTGTCCTTGGTGTATCCTCTATGTATTTTTCCTGCAAAATATGACAGAGCTGCTTGCTGTACTGAAAGAATATTACTCCCCATTGCACATAGTCTCTGAAAGAAGCAAAGCTTTCCAACCATTTCACAGCTTTGAGAAAAGATTTGAAGAACTGGAACTAATGGAAGCACGTTCACAGGCAGGAAGGGCAAAACGGCCTCTTTCTGATCACTGGAAGCTAACTTCACATCAAGCACAATCTCAACATGCACTCCCCTGGGAATGTATCACTCACGTCAATGTTAGACTTTTGTTCCATGTTTTGGTTGTCAGCTGGTTCCCTGAAGTTTAAAATAACCACACTTCAGTCTTGGAAAGCTGAGACCTTTATTTAATATTTAAATCGGAAAGCTATGGCCTAGTGGTATCATCGCTAGACCATTAATCCGGAGACAACGGTAACATTCTGTGGTCCCAGATGTAAATCCTGCCATGGTGGGATGTGAATTCAATATGGTATCTGGAATTGGGAGTCAAATAATGACCATGAAATCAGTGCTGATTGTTGGAAAAACCCATCTGGTTCTCTAATGCCCTTTAAGGAAAGAAACAGCCATGCTTGCCTGGTCTGACCTATAGACTGCAAATATAGAGAGATATGTTTGACAATTAACTGCCCCTGGGCAATTAGTAATGGACAAAAAAAATGCTGACCGAGCCAGTGACATCCATATTCTGTCAAATGAATAAAAAATGTTCCAGCCTTGCCAGGGACCCTGACTTCCCATGCAAGAATAAAGAAAAAGTTATAATTTCCCATGCTGGGGAACTGCTTCAGACAACATCCTGTTACAAACTAGCCTGACCCTCCAGTACAGCCAAATGGAACACATAACTAGTTCCTGGCTAATTAATTCATACCTCTTTATGGACAGTGTAACAATGCTGAACATTGTACATAGATTTACACCCTGGAAACAGGCCCACCCAAACCATTTTGACATCTAATGATAACTAAACAAATTTCTCCGATCGTATTGACATAGCCTGTCCTTATCTTTTACTCCATCCACCTATCCAACTTAATCTTGCATGTTCTACCTCAAGTATTAGTGTATGTGTTACTGGGGCTTGAGTCTTCAGGTCCCAGAGATAGTGAGATTGCTAAAGGTAATAAACATTGATTTAGGTGCACAAAGGCAAACCCAATTCCTCCTGCCTCACATCTTGCACCAGAATTAGGTTTTGGGATGCAAAGCCCACAGCAGACATACTTGGCAGAATGCCAGTTAGAGCTCATAAGTGGTCAGCTCGGGACTATTATGACCCTCATCCTGTCACCACTGGGATTAAGTCAACTGCAGTGGACCAACTAACAAGTGTCTTTTTGGTAAGGAAAAATGTGAACTTCTTATTGACATGAGCATGAGCAGGAGGGGCTTTACCAGAGGCAATCAATGCCTCTTTGAGACCTTGTACACAAGATGGAATAGAGGTGGCTGAGATTCACACTAGAGTCATCTATACCCATGATATCCAGCTTTAGAAATGGTCCCAAACAAATTACCTACTTTTGGCCTGGGTCTTTGGCCTCCAGAATTGCATTCCTATGAGCAGACAAAGCTTTCAAAATGGAGTTGCCAAGTATAAACACTGCTAGCCATTCCCAATGTCTAATCCTAAATGTAACCCTAACCACAGGAGGTCCTATTCATAAAAGTGATTTCTTTAATTCTAACCAAAACCCCATCTCTAACTCTTACCGTATCATAACGCCTACCCTTAATTTTCCCGATCCCTTTCCCTAGCATTATCACAAACCCTGCCCCTAACCCCTTCCTGATCCCTAACGCTAACCTTATCCCTATATCTATCCTTAAACCTAACCTGATCCCCAACCCTTTTCCATTGCTAACCTTGTCCCTATCCCTAACCATATCAGTATCTATTTCCCTAACCCAAACTCTGAATCCATCCCTTTCCTAATCCTAACTCTAACCCTATCCTGAACATTAACCCTAACTCTCAACCTAAACCTAACCCAATCCCTTTCTGCAAACCAAACCTCACCCTTTCCCAAACCTTAACTTTAACTCTACCCCCATCCCTAAAACTATCCCTTTCCATCACCCTGACCCAAAACCAAACCTTAACTCTATCCCTATCACTAACCCTACCCCTACCTTAACCCTGTTGCTAACCCTAACCCTATCATTAACCCTATCCTTTATCCTAACATTTCTGCTGTTGCTGGGAGGGATTTCCCCTCCTGCAGAGCTCAGTCTTCCAGAATGCACACTGTTGTCATCTTGTTGCTGATAGGCAGAATTTTTACTTTCACAGCTAGCATGAGTTTCATCACATTATCACACAAGGCACAAAACACCCACCAAAGTTGGAATGTTCTGTGTTTGTAATGGGAAATTATATTTTCCCACAAAAAAAACCTGATCTTGATGAAAATCTGCATTGCCGTCATCAATTTGAATTTTGCCTTTCAAGTCATCATAAACACTGATTGACAAATTCTGAAGAATAACTGAAACAAACAGAACATCTGTGGGATATTATCCAAATAAGAGCCATGAGCTCACCATTAAATTAAAAAAAAAACTTTCTGGTGACCTGGTTAGCATCTACTGCAATTAGCACTTCAAGCTAATGTATCCTTTTCAGAGATTCAGCACGAATTGAATTGAACTGAACTTATTGTCACGTGTACGGAGGCACAATGAAAAGCTTTGTCTTGCGAGAAATACAGGCAGATCACAGAGTTAAGTAGCATGTCTAGTAAATAATAGGTAAACAGCAGCAAAATACATATACAGATGAATGTTAAGAGTTAGTGAGTTCATTCAGTATTCTAACAGTAGGGTAGAAACTCTTACGAAACTGGCTGGTGCATATTCAGGCTTTTGTACCTTCTCCCGATGGTAGAGGTTGTAGAAAAGCATTACCAGATCTTTAAGAATGCTGGCGGCCTTTCCTTGACAGCGGGCCTGGTAGATGGATTCTGGAGATGGGAGGTTGGCCTTTGTGACTGTCTGGGCTGAGATCACCACTCTCTGTAACCGTCTCCGATCTTGAATTTTACAGTTGCCATACCAGGTGGTGCTACATCCAGTCAGAATGCTCTCTATGGCACACCGATAAAAGTTGGCAAGGGTATTCACCATCAAGCCAAATTTCCTCAGCTGCCTCAGGAACAAGAGATGTTGTTGGGCCGATGTAACCAGTATGTCCACAAGAAGAGTCCAAGAAAGCTTATTGTGGATGACCACTCCCAGGTGCTTGACAGTCTCCACCAGTTCTGTAGTGTTAATATGTAGGGGTGCATGAGTAACATCCCGCCAAAAGTCAATAATGAGTTCTTTGGTTTTGCTGGCATTCCAAGCTAGGTTCCCAGTGCACCATTTTTCCAGGTCTTTCCCGTCTGTAGTCTGTTTCTTCATCTGAAATTTGACCGACTATGGTGGTGTCATCAGCGAACTTGTAAATGGCATGAAAAAGGCTTGCAGCAAATTTACTTCAAAATGAATTGAAAGCAATGTTTCCAGGAATTTAGTTGAGTGGTAATGTAATAAGCAATTTGAACAACAATATTGTAAAAGGAGCTGGGCTTTTAAGCAATGTTTTCTCCAGGTGTTCTGGTTTCCTCCCACAGTCCAAAAATGTGCAGGTTAGGTGAATGGCCATGCTAAACTGTCCATAATGTCCAGGGACATGTAGGTTAAGTGCATTAGTCAGGGATAAATAGAAAGTAATGGGTGTGGGTAAAGTACTCTTCAGAGAGTCAGTGTGGAGTTGTTGGGCCAAATGGCCTGTTTCTATGATAGCTACATAATGAAAATTCTTCCATTTAGTGGTGTTTGTCATACCTCAGAGTTGACATAAAAATATAAATGTTCTGTTGTCCCTTATCTCTCATTGACTGGCTGAAATATCACACATTTTTCAAAAAGTAACAAAACTGTAAATGAGCATTACTGCCTCCCCTCATTATTATTGAGAGGGTGAGGAAAGCACCAAAAAAGAATAAGCAAAGAGCATAGAATCACAATGTTTACCACTGTTACAATGTAGAGGTCAAACCGCTCTGCGAATAAAAACTAAACACTCAGAAAAGCTTATAATCTGCTAAAAGTGTGAGTGAGTGAAAGAAAACTCCCGATTTCCAGTCTAAAGAAAGACAATTTATTTTCCTAACTCTAACAGTGAGCAACAAACAAAAACTATTGACAAGCCCAAGCCCCCTTTTTCTTAACTAATCATTATCTGACCACAACTCTACCAAAATGCTGCTCCAATAACACAATTATTAAACATTAACTTAGTCTCTTATGCTGTCTTCCTTCCAGTCTCCTGAATCAGTTGTTTCTATCCATCCTTTCAATTCTGCTGTCTTCTCCTTCAGCCATCTTCTATGATTTTTCTTTTTTTTACTGCGAGTGACTTTGTACAAACTTCCTTGGTTGCTTTAATAGATGATGCCTTCAGCGACATTTCTTTGAGAGCATTGAGGTGTTTATTTCTTCAAATGGCAATTGGCTCTCATGTTCAATGGGCAGTTAGCTCTGATTAATTTTCCAAATGCCCTTCCTTTTTCATATTCCCGAGACTCGTACCATCTCATTGGTCCAATGTTGTCAATGCAATCAAATTCAAATTCAATTGGTTTTTGGTCTCCTGGGCTTAATTTAAATTAATTGGTTAAATTCAAATCCGGTTCCTTTAACATCAAAACACAACCCCAAGCTGATTGTTACATGTGATCAATTCTCAGCACTCCCTGCATCTGTCAGACATGTGTTGTCACAATCTCTCAGCTCAGAAAAGTGACCTCTCTCTTAAAGTGACCATTCACTCTTTAAACTTTGCAATACCACACAGATCGAGGCCAGTTAGTCTATTGTATCGGTGGTATCTCTCCCAAAGGAGCAATTTGTCTTGTGCCACTGCTTAGCTCATCCTCATAGGCCTGCTCATTCTTTCTTTCCAGATAGTAATTCAATTCCCTGTTGAATATCTTGATTGAATTACTACACTCCTGCATCTTCTAACATAGTCCATTCCAGATCACAACCAATCATGGTATGAAAAGGTTGTCTCCATGCTACTGTTACATTATTTCCCCAATTTCATTAAATTTGTGTCTTCTTGTTCTCAGTCCCCCTATCAATGGGAACATTTATCCTTTACAGACCTCTCATGATTTTGAAAGCTACTATCAAATTTCGTATCAAATTTTTTCTCTTTGAGAAAAACAGTTCTAAACTTGCCAAACCAAATCTCTGACGTTTTTTTTATTTCTAGCATCATTTTTTTGTGAATTGTTTCTCCATCACCTCTAATGTCTTCACATTTTTCCAAAGGCATGGTTTCCCAGGAATGGACACAGTACTCCAGTTGAGGCCAGATGCAAGTTTAATATAACCTCAGAAACAGAAGTTGCTGAAAAAAAATCAGCAGGTTTGGCAACATCTGTGGAGAGAAATTAGAGCTAATGTTTCGGATCCAAGTAAACCTTCTTCAGAACTGTTCAGAACAGATGCTGCCAGACCTGCTGAGCTTTTCCAGCAATTTCTGTTTCTGTTTTTGTTTCTGATTTCCAACATGCACAGTTCTTTTTACATGGTGTCTGGTTGTTAAACAGGAAATAAGACATTTTTCATTTTAATTCTATTTCACTTCAAAGCATCATGAAGAATGAGAAATGGCAAATAATGAGTTTTGATACAGTTTGGTCATTAAACCATATTGCCAGCTGCACTCTACTGTAAAACTCTGAAGGGGCAATTTTGACTGTTGTGAATTGGCAGTAAAAACTCTCTGTACACCTCTCTATCCTGTTGACTTAATTGATAAAAAAAAGGTCATGATTAATGCAAATTACCTGTTGTATCTTAGCATCCAACGTCAAAGGTACGGCCGTTAGCTGTATGTTACTTCACAGTAATGCCTGCTTTGTTACCCTGACTACTTCCCTTTATATCCAATTTGGTCAGTAAAGGCAAAATAGAAGATACTGAGTTCATTTTCATCTTTAATCAGTGAGACCCAGCAGGACATAAAATCCCAAGCTTTAAAAATCTGTTCAAAGTCAAATTACCATAACCAACACCATTCACAACAAATGCTTTAACTGAAATGAGCTATGATGTAATGAGCAGACAAGAAGACTAGTCTTTTTAACCTAGATTTTTATTCCATCTTTCTGCCTTGCAGTTAAATTTGGGTTGGGTGAGGTAATAAAGAAGCCTTCGGCCTACTTTGTCTTATGTTTCCCCACTATTCCCCACTCAAGGGAGTGGTGGAGGCCAGTACAATTACAACATTGAAAAGACATCTGGATGGGTATATGAATAGGAAGGGTTTTGAGGGATTTGGGCCAAGTGCTGGCAAATGGGACTAGATTAGGTTAGGATAACTGGTCGGCATGGATGAGCTGGACCCAAGGATCTGTTTCTGTGCTGTACATCTCCATGACTCCATGACTGTATGATCACTGTTTTCTCCAGCCGCACTTGAATGTCAGGGATTGTTCCGTTGGTCCCGAGCAACCTATTCCTACCACTTGGAGTCAGAGTCATGGAAATATCTATGGAGATAGGAAAAATGTTTTGCCCATTGTTTTGTGATTTTAGTACTTTAAAGTTAAAAATCACACAACACCAGGTTATAATTGGAAGCACTAGCTTTCGGAGTGTCGGTCCTTCATTAGGTGGTTGTGGAGGACACAATTGTAAGACACAGAATTTATAGCAAAAGTTTACAGTGTGATGTAACTGAAATTATACATTGAAAAATACCTTGATTGTCTGTTGAGTCTTTCATCTGTTCAAATACCATGATAGTTTCACTTCTTTCATGTGTAAATCACAAAACGTTTTTTAAAAAGTTGCATTCTCAGGTTAACTGCAACAATTGGTGTTAGCTAGACACTATGTTGAAGGTGTTAGTACTTTAAAGATATTGACCTGTGAATCTAACCCTGCAGGGCAACATTGTCCTGTGTTAAACCGATCCACTAGATCCTCAAGTCCACACAAGCCTTCGGTTGAATGTGCACTACCTGTCGCATTGGTTGCATGCAAATATGATTGCTCATGTTTGATTGAGGCCCCCATAACAAGACTGGTTTGTGCCAAGGTAGCTAGCACTGACAGGCATACTATTTGGACACAGGGATTGCGTGCTGCATCTTCAATGAAGTGACATATTGAACTAGCAACACCAAAATGTGCAATGAAAGCGTAATGGTCACTGTAGTACTTCAGAATACGATTTAAGCCATTTAGTTGTGATTCCTACTTTGAAAGAATTACCTACTTAGTCTCGTTTTTCTGATCCTTCCCCATGACCTTGCAATGATCAAACAAACTTGCTCATTTCAGAGTTCACATTTGGTCGGGATTATATGCTTTCTACAGCGCAAGTTTTATTTTGTAACAGACGAAACATTATTACAGTGTTGGACAAGAGCTGGTTAAAAAGACAGTTAATAACATGCATTTTCTGAGCTTTCAATCCTCACAACTATGATCAAACCTTTCTGCCTGTCAAAAACAATGAAGCCAGATGCCTTAAATTGTCTGAGTCCAACGCAAAGGCAAAGCTACAGGGACAGCTCATTTCAACATCAAGCTGGCTACTTTCTGAATTATCCTGTTGAGAATGTGTTCGTGATGTGACTCATGCCAACAACATAAGCTTATAACTTGTGAATTAACTAAAATGTTTGCACTGATTTACGCCTCAGACTGCATTTAGTTATCATATTCTATGCTTAGTACTTAACTCAGCAGTTGCCTTTATATAGCATTCCACTGTGTTAAATCTTCTAAGGCACTTCATTAAATGACTTAAAAGAATGACATCCATTTAAATGAAATTTAAAACTGCTGGTGTCATGGTATGCACTGTGATGTGTGTGGGCATCTATTTCAGACACTTGTTTGGCAATTGTTAGTCCCTACAGCATTAACATATTCTGCCCTCGCCAACATTCACCACAACCCACAATACCCAGGGCCAGCCAGGCTGGCCCCAGTGTTACCAGATCACATTTATCTCGCTCTGACAGCACAGGGCCAACTGCTGTGAATGGCATCTTGAACTGCCGGCTATCTGACTGTTTGGCTCTTGGGGAAGGGAGGGAGGTGTGAGCAGTTGTCCCTGACTGGCTGCTATGGACATGACGTGCCCCTGGATCCTGCAGACCATCAGAGTTGGCTTGCCTCTTGCTTTCAAGGCTGTCAGCAGGAGTCCTCCTGCCAACTGTCAATCCAGCCCTTGGTCTTGTATCTCATCTGAAAGACATGACAGTGCAACACTCCTGCTGTGCGGTCTTGGAGTTTTGGCATAGTTTCTGTGTTGTGGAACGGCGCTTGAATTTCCAATAACATCAACATGAGAGTGCAGACAACTGAGTCACGACTGATCTGAATTTCTTTGTGAAAGTTGATGACCGCCATCACATTGGCAAATCGGCAGCCATTCTGGCACAAACAGAATTAAGATCGATGACCAGCTAATCCAATTCTTTTTGGTGCTGGATTAGGAAAGAGCTCTGGGTGGGCCATGCTATGAGGATGAGGTTTTACTGCGTTAAAAAAAACTGTCATTGTTGAGTTTGGTGAAAAAGTAGCTCCTCTGTAAGTGCCTGCTCCAACCAATACACCAAACAAAGAAGCATAAGATGGGATGTGACCCATTAGAAAAACTCAAGTAATCTACTAGCCTTTACCCAAATTTCTTCTGGTCATGTTCCCAGTTTGTTATGGCTCTCTGCACCACCTAGAGTAAGTGCGAAAGCAGCACATTAAAATAGGATTAGCTAGTGGAAAGGCCACCACTGTGTGCCTTTGGTTGCCACCTGCCTATAGCTGCCAGAAAGTCCAGCACCCTTAAGCAGGGCAGTGAAGGAGGGAGAGTCCAAGCAACACTCTTATGTGACCAAATCCCCCTGGTCCTTGAGCAATGGAAGGGATCACTATTATTTTTGCAAATTGTCAACTCATAAAGCCAATCCACGTAGGTCCAATGACTGTCTGTAATCATCCTTTCATTCAGCTTACTGATCTTTAAGTGAGAAGGCGTGGGTGGTGGCGGTGGTGTTGGTGGTGATAAAAGTTTTGCTGTTTACATGCTAGCTCAGAAGCTTCTGGAACTTTCTTGAGTTTTCCAGTTTTCTTTATGACAGGAAAATGGGCTTACACATGTCTTTTCTTTTATTCAGAGGATTTGGGTGCATCTGACTGGGATAGCATAGATTACTTATTTCTTTGAGAAGATGGCAAGCCAATTAATTTTATGCAGTACTCATGAAAAATGTCAAATAAAGCAGTTACTTCACCATTAAGTCTTATCTTCTATACACACATGATTTTACATATGTATAATTTATGTATAAATATGTGGATAAGGGAATGATTAGATGCCCCAAGCAGAATCCAGAAATATATTAACCTGATACGTCCCAAGTGATAAATGATGTCTTGTTAGTGTTTTCAACCATCTTATTAGCTTCCTCAAGCAAATATTGACTACAAATTATTTCATCTTAAGATGCACTGATAAATGTTTCAGGCCAAAAATACAAGACTTGGAGGGTTAAGTTCTGAGGGTGGGTTCCATAGATTAACCTTATGGCTCCTTGAGAGGTTGAGGGAGAGAATTTCAACATTCAGGGCTGGGCTAGCTGAAGGTACAAGGTCAGGAAACACAAGAGACCAGTACGGGAGGAGTGCGGAAATCTGAAAAGATTGAGGGAGTGGCAAAGCTTACAGAAAAAGAAAGAAGCAAGGTGATGCAAGAATTGAACATCAAAGATGATGGGTTGAATTTTCAATGCCTGCCCCATGATTAAGAATGAGGCATGGGTCCCAGAGATATAAGTGGCATGTCATTTTCAGCACCGGTTATGCAAAGATGAGGTTAGGCCTTGAATAGACATTTATGCAGATGGGCAGACAAATAGGTTTGTTAAGAGCCTTGTTAAAGCAACGTAGAGAACTGTCATGACATGACAGTGGACAGGTCAACTGTCTGGAGGTGGACATCACTGAAAGATGGGGTGTCAGTGCATACTGTCTTTGATGCTTGCTTGGGTGTGCATACAGTCAAAGATTCCCTCCTCCCAGTTCACCATGTTGTCTTGGTTACTAGTTTGTAACCAATGATTTAAAATATTGTTGAAGGTTGACCTACTTTTGCAGCTACTTCCCTTAAACTGCAGCCAAGTGCTGCTCTGGTTATTGGGTAAACCTTTATTCTTAATATTCAACTTGTGTGGATGAAGTAATAACAAATATCTGCTTCCAAAATTCAGACACTGAAGGTATGGTCGATGTGGTGACTGAATTGGACTCCTGAAGTTGCCTTTTTTCCTTTACACCCTTCAATCCAACCTCTTCAATTTCTCCCCCCCCTCTCTTTCAGACACTTGTATTGGAACTGTCCCACTATGTAGGTAATCATAAGTGAATACTTTTAATGAGAATGTAGGTCGAAAATTGCTTCTTCCATCCCCCCAAGCCTTGTCCTCATCAAAAGTTTGTTCACAAACATGCAGAAATCAAGAGCAAGAATTCTTCCTGATTTCTTTCTCATTATATTCTTGGAAAAAAGGTTTATGATCCTAACCACTGTACTAGCTGGGTGTATGTCTAATTATCTCAGTTCTCCCTGCTCTGTATGGCTTATTTCTATGCCATCAAGCCACTATATTACCAAGAGCTCACATCCCAAATCTGAATGATTCAGCCTGCACTAATAAGAGAACTTTTGTTTGTTTAATTGTACTCTACACTGATGGGGATGCTGTTGAATTGTTATGAAGCATCTGGCAGTACCTAAAAGTCAAGCAGCTGTTACTCAACTGAAGAAACAACCAGAGAAAGCAGGCAGGACATCATTATTTACTCGCACTTTTCTATTTACCATCTGTTATTTCAGGAGAAATCTTGATTTATTATTTTATATGTTTTTGATGTACAGCCTCTTTGCTGAGTTTTGGACATTGCTAAAGGTTAAGATATAAATCTTGGGAAATAACTGATCTCCTGGTGGGAAGACAGTTGTTGCAGTTATGAGTCAGGACCATGGAGATGTCCCAAACCAGCTGACTCCATGGAAATTGCCAGGGAAATTGAAACTGCTCATGTCAGGAATCCTCCAAAAATGTCTCCAACTCTGAGTTACAGTTAGAAAGGGTTCTGACTGACTTAGTTTAGTAGTTACCCAAGAGAAGTTAGAAGAATAAAGTCTGCTGTAACTCCTGGGTAACTAATAAACTGAGTCCCACTCTGATTGACCACTAACCTTTATACCTAATCTCCCCTACAACACACACTGCCCATAGGTACCAGACATCTCCCACCCCTCAGATAACACTACTCACACCCCCCCCCCCCCGCCCACCCCACCGTGCATCATTCCCCCGCGGTGACCCGCTCCCCTCCGATTCCCTGGGGTCCAAACCCGAGCTGACCTGGCATCTCTATATTATCCCACTACCACTAAATCCCAAACTAACTCCATACACCCCAACCACAAAACTTGTGCCAACAATTCCCAATTCCTTCTCCCTCAGCAAACTCCCATTCTCTCCCCTGCAATAATGTACCCTAAGCGGTCACCTACTTGCATTTTACCCTTGCTTCTACCCACTTTCGTAAACGTGCCATCCTGACTCCTTCACCCCCTGCCACCTTTGTCCTCACCCATCTGGCACCCTACCCTCTCACTAACCTTACACCTTTAGCTGTGAATGTGACTTCAGGACATTTGAATCCTGGAATACCACAGGAACCATTGTGTGAAAGGGGTGCAATTTTAATGCTGATCCATTTACCTTTAGAGAAGTTCTCTTAATGAATGTCTGCACCAGGAGCCTTTTCAGATGAAACAGTTTAATGTAGTTCAGGCATCCATTCAGCAGCAAGAAAGTGGATTGAAAATAGAGTTTCTGATCTGGACTGAGATACTGTAATGCAGCTTCCATTTCCTCATTGCTTTCCCATTGTAACGATCCAGTGTGATCAAAAAGCCTGAATTATTTGATAATCTAAGATCAATTTATTTGCTTTGCATTTCAACTTCAAGAAAGATCATACAATAATTATTTTAAAATATTTCCAAATATTTCCCAGTGCCAATCTCTCGGGGTTCGTGGTAGGATCACAGCTTTTCTTGATCCATATGAATGACGTAGATCTGAGGATACACAGTAGAATTTCTAAATTGAGGCACAACTCTTGGAAGTACTGTAAACTTGAGAAGGATAGTGATCAAGATGACATAGAGAAGCTGATAGAATGGGCAGACAGATGTCAGATTAAATTTACTGCAGAGAAGTGTGAAGTGATATATTTTGTCAGACATAGCAATATAAGTCAAACTAAAGAATATAATTCTGAAAAGGGGTTCATGAACAGAGAAAACTCAAATAAAATTGAAGGTGGTAGTTCAGGCTAAGAAATTGGTTAATAAGGCTTATGGAATCCAGAGCTTCATCAATATTTGATTTGATTTGATTTGATTTTATTTGATTCAGTCTATTGTGGTCACATGTACCTAAATACAGTGAAAAGTTTTGTTTGCAAGATCAGTACTGGCAGATCATAGTAAGCAAAGACATACAGAGCGTAGCGTGCTTAGACAGAGTGAGGCATACAGATTCCACTGCATAGGATGTGCATGATCATTAATAAGATCAACGTTATTTGAAGTTCAAGAGTCCATCCATCAGTCTAATAACGGCAGGGAAGAAACTGTTAGTGTGTGTGGTCAAGCTTCGGTAGCTTCTACCTGACAGAAGAGATTGTAGGTGAGCACAACCCAGGCTGGGAGCAGTCTTTGATGATGTTGGCAGCCCTTTTGCAGCATCAAGAAGTGTAACTGGAATCCATGGATGGGAGGTTGGCTTCCATGACTGTCTGGGCTGTGCACACGACCTTCTGTAGTTTCTCATGGTCCTGGGAAGCGCAGTTGCTGTTCCAGGCTGTCTTGCACCTGGGCAGGGTATGCTTTCAATGGTGCATCTCTAGAAGTTGCTGAGGGTCCTAATGGAAATGCCAAATTTCCTGAGCCACCTGAGGAAAAATAGGCATCATTGTGCCTTCTTGACCGCATCTATGTGGGAACTCTACTTCAGGTTGTTGGTTATTTTCACTCCAAGGACTTGATGCTCTCAAACTTCTCAACCTCCATTCAATTGATGTTGACAGGAGCATGTTCTCCTTTCTTTCTGAAGTCAATGGTCAGCTCTTTCGTTTTGCCAACTTTGAGAGAGAGGTTATTGTCAATGCACCAGGACTCCAAGTCTTCTATTTCCTTTCTGTATTTTGACTCATTGTTGTTTTGACATAAGCAATGAAGTTATGCTGACCCTTAATTAAACATTGGTTCAGCCTCAACTGTATCATTGTGCATCCAGTCATGGGCTTCTCACTTCAGTAAAGATGAGAAAACGTTAGAGAGAATACAGAAAAGATTTCCGAGTATGGTTCCAGAGATGTGGATAGATTGGAAATACTGAGGTTGCTCTCATTAGAACAGAACAAGTTGGAATGATATTTGAGAGAGGTGTTCAAAATGACAACAGACTGAAACAGAATAGATGGAAACTATTCCCATTGGTGGAAGAATTTGGAAACAAAAGACACTGGCTTCAGGTTAATTGGCAAAAGAACCAGTGAAAACCAGGCATTCCATCTCTGGAATGCAGTGCCCAAGCTTGTTTGAAGACAGCTTCAGTAATGTTTTTTGATTTGAATTGCATAAGCACCTGAAGAGAAAATAATTGGAGAGCAATGAGGAAAGGACAAATATGTGGAAGAAGCTGAGTTATTCTTCAGAGAACCATCAAGAACAGGGTGGGCCAAATCATCTCCTTCTATCCTGTCAACTTTCCTTGATCCCATAACATAATTAATAAAGCAATAAATAACTTGCTTAACATGGCATCATGGACAGCCTTGATTTGTTCCAATAAGCACTTCAGACCCAAATATTTACTTCAGAAGTTGGCATTACATCCTAAACCACTTGAAGAATTCTGCTGAATATACCTGCTTGCTCTTCAAGACTTCAATGCATATATTATTTCAAAACAGCTTGTAGAGCAAAAGATCCATTTAGTTTATCTAAATTGCTGTTATTTAAACTAAACCTGCCTTATGGCTTTTTCATTGCAGACAGTATATGAATCATGGAAATTGCTTTCCAATCCACAAATTTTGTCTTTTAGAATACAAGGGAATATTGAGTTTTAATATATTCCCTTTGTTAATAATGTATGAGAGAAACATTCAATCTACATTAAATCTGATAGGTCTTCAAATATATCTCAAACCCTACATAGATTGAAGTAATGTGGTGACTTATTGACATTACTTTGCACGAATTCCAGCAACATAATTTGTTTCTTTGTGTTGTTTATAAAACTAATGCTTGTGCACACACGTTCAATTTGTTTTCACATACCCATTATAGGGAGGAGTGAATGTATAGAACTGTATTTGTCCAAAACAACTGAATTGTATGGAGCAAACCAACTATAGTTACACTTAGTAAGGTTCTGTATTATTTCTCTAAGACATTGTAAGAAACAGGATAACACCTTCACAGTCATAAGATTGTTACGGCACAGAAGGAGGCCAGTCAATTGTGTCTGCCCTGCCTCTCCAATGACCACTGTGACTTTGTGCCAATTGTCTGCCTTTTTCCCCATACTACTGAGTTTACAGAAGTCAAGTATGACTAACTACGATAAAATCACCAATAGCCAGCATTTATATAGCACATTTCTCATTGTCAAGCACCATAAGATATGTCACAATTACATTATCAGACAGGGACTTTACATTAAGCCAAAACGAGAGATGTTAAGGCAGATTACAAAACAGGCAGATAGTTTTTCAGAAGTGTGTTAAAGGAAGAGAAGGTAAGTAGAGAGGCTGACAGATATCAAGAGAAAAAAAATTAGAGCTTAAGATCAACATACAAGACATTGGTACTTATGGCAGACTGATTAAAATTCCTGTGTGCAAGAGACCAGAATTGAAATAGCTCATGTATCTTTGATAGCTGTGGAGATGGACATGGTTGCAGAGATTGGGCATGTATGATATGCTTGAACTTCTTATTTGCGTAATTTGTAAGATAAACTCATTCCTTACACATGTAGGGAAATTTCCTCAAATGGGGTAGAGAAGAAATTCTCCCAATGGGTGACCACGACCTAACAGATAAATGATGAAAACCCTGGATAAGTTCAAAACTATGGAGATTGATTGGCAGCACTGCTGAAGCAATTATTATTCCTATCTGTAATTATCAACATACCTTATTGTAATCGCAATATTATATGAATGCCAAACCTGACGTTTCTGAGTTGGTGTTGCCAAACCGCTATTGTAACTTAGTGGAACTTTGCCTTTCCAGTGCGGTGTAATAGGAGTGATAGTGAATCATTAATGAGTTTCACATCTTTGCTGATTCTTGTCTCCATAGCATAAGCTCTGGTAGACATCCTAGTACTTGCACTGAAAGGTTTACTTCTACTATCCATATTCCATAGCATTTCAGTCTATCCGTTTAACTGAAAGGTTAAACTGAGGCTCCGCCTGGAATGCTATCTTCCCAAGTAAAGGCAGTGATTTCTGGATGTAGGTTTGCTCACTGAGCAGGAAGGTTCATTTCAGTCGTTTTGTCACCATACTAGATAACATCTTCAATGAGCCTCCAGAACGAAGAGCTGCTGATGGTTCCTGCTTTCTATTTATATGTTTGGGTTTCTTTGGGTTAGTGATGTCATTTCCTGTGCTGGTGTTATTTCCTATGGTGATGTCATTTCCGGTTCTTTTTCTCAGCGGGTGGTAAATGGGGTCCAAGTCAATGTGTTTATTGATAGAATTCTGGTTGGAATGTCATGCTTCTAGGAATTCTCGTGCATGTCTCTGACTTATCCTAGGATGGATGTGTTGTCCCAGTTGAAGTGGTGTCCTTCCTCATCTGTATGTAAGGATGCTAGTGAGAGAGGGTCATGTCATTTTGTGGCTCGTTGGTGTTCATGTATTCTGGTGGCTAGTTTTCTGCCTGTTTGTCCAATGTAGTGTTTGTTACAGCTCTTGCACAGTATTTTGTAAATGACATTAGATTTGCTTTTTGCAACAACCAAATCACTGCTTTGTGGGATCTGTCGATGCATAAATTCACTGCTGTCTCTCCTACTGCTGCGCCATCATTGTGATAGAAGTACAGTACTGGATGGTGGAAATCTGAAATTAAAAATACTATTTGTGGAGAGAGAAACAAAGTTAACACTTTGAGTCAAACATGATTCTTCTTCATGCCTGCAAAAAAAATGCTTGACTCAAAATATCACTATCACAATCTACACATTTGGCATTACTATTGAGGAGAAACTCAGCTGGACTCACCACAAACACAATCGCTACAAGAGCAGGTCAAAGGCTCAGAACACTGTGGTGGGTGCCTCACTTCTTGATTCTCCAATACCTGTCCACTATTACAAGGCATGTGTGAGGAGTGTGATGGAATACTCCCCACTTGCCTGGATGAGTGCAGCTGTAACAACACTCAAGAAACTTGACACCATCCAGGCAAGCAACCACCACCATCAAAGCAACCCGCTTGATTGGCACCACATCCACAAGCACCCACTCCCTCCACCACGAACGCTCAGTAGCAGCAGTGTGCACTATCTTCAAGATGCAGTGCAGAAATTCACCAAAGATCCTGAGGCAGCACCATTCAAACCCATAGCCACTTCCACCTAGAAGGACAAGGGCAGCAGATACATGGGAACGCTACCACTTGCAAGTTCCCCTCCATGTTACTCACCATTCTGACTTGGAAATATATCACTATTCCTTTACTGTCGCTGGATCAAAATCCTGGTATTCCCTCTCTAAGGGCATTGTGGGTCAATTTACAGCACATGGACTGCAACGTTTCAAGAAGGCAACTCATCACCGCCTCCTCAAGGGCAACTAGGAAATGGGCAATAAATGCTGGCCCAGCAAGTGACACTCACACCCAATATGGGCGGCACGGTGGCACAGTGGTTACCACTGCTGCCTCACAGCGCCAGAGACCCGGGTTCAATTCCTGCCTCAGGTGACTCTCTGTGTGGAGTTTGTACGTTCTCCCCGTGTCTGCGTGGGTTTCCTCCGGGTGCTCCGGTTTCCTCCCACAGTCCAAAGATGTGCAGGTCAGGTGAATTAGCTATGCTGAATTCACCTGTAGTGTTAGGTAAGGGGTAAATATAGGGGAATAGGTCTGGGTGGGTTCCGCTTCAGTGGGTCAGTGTGGACTTGTTGGACTGAAGGGCCTGTTTCCACGCTGTAAGTAATCTAAAAAATACGAGTTTCTCTTTCTTTGACTTTTTTCACCATCAGAGTTTGTTGGTAACACACTTATTTTTCTAAACCACACTGCAAACTAGGCAGACGTAATGTCATGGAAAATGGCCTACTGAGAAGTAATTATCATTACTGAAACAAATCACATTGTCATTATATGTTCTCACATTACTGTATGCCTCAAGAGTAATGTATTTGGGTGCAGCAAAACTGTTTTTTAGTGGAAACCAACAGATCTTGGTCTGTAGTTTTCTACAATTGTCAATATCTGGAAAATCAAGAAAGCAGTAGTTCAGAATGGGGTAAATTTTAACTCACAAAAATTTACCTAGTTTAGTACATGGATTCATCTCCAGACTAAAGTTGCTCACAGATCTATAAAGGGGAAAATCTTATGGGTGTTTAAAAATTGTGAATTGGTCCAATTTTGTGTATTAATCAAAACACCATTAAACATGGCAAGCAGAGCTGTTTAAGAAGATGTGAACAATTATCCAAATTCTGATCATGTGGGAAGGCAGTGGACTGTTAGAAAGGACATGTCAGGCAAAACAAAAGGTAAGACACCAGAGGTTAAATCATTGGTGCAGAGCTCATGTGATGAAATCCCCAGGGAGAGGTTCGATCTGAATTGGCAAACATAAACCAAATGTCTGCCTGTTGGTTCAGGTGGAGCTGGAGAGGAATTTTGCACATTAGGAATTCCTGATCTACAAAAAAGTCAGAGTAAAATGACATGAGTTTGAGAATGCAGACGAAAACTGGATTTCCTCAAAAAAAACCTCAAAATGTGACCCCTGATGAACTGAGCATGGCTCAGATGAGAATTCATAAAATTCATAAAATGTGGCCATATCTATGACCGAGTAAGGGAATGTTTAATTGATGCAACAGCTTTTTCTTTTGAGTAATTGCATTTTCAGACTTCTCAAACATTTATTTCATTTTAAATGTGATTTTCCACCATTTCCTCAATCCACAATTTATTTTTTGAAGGTTATATATCACCTGAGGATTCTAGTCAAGTGAGCAGTAGCATGACAGACACATTAAATAAATGACATGTCAGCCAGAACAATTAAGGACAGGTATCCACCTCATGCAAGTGATAACCATTATTCTATGACAAAATGAAATCACAGCCACACACTAGCAGTTCTGAATATATTAGTCCCATTTTCAGCCTTATATTACCTTCTTTTGAAATAATCATACAAATTCTGAAAATGAAGCTAATGTATATCAGTAAAAACAAACTAATGGAGCACACTGTGGTCAGAGGGGAATGGTAGCTAAAAACCATGAGAAAGACCAGGCTTCTATTGAGGAATCAGTATTTTCATTCAATCCTGTTATTATTAAGAAATGAATGCTGTCTCTCTAAAATGTATCTTCGACACATTCTCTGTGAAGATCAAGGCACTGTTCAGAACGTGAGAAGCAAGCAGACTGTGGGGGCCTTGAGGTTCAGTTCTCAGGTTCTATAAATAGCGGGACTGAACATCTTTTAAAAATGCTACTGGTGTGAATGTATTTGACATCATTTGTTCCTTTTGAATGCTAAGCTGAAGGCTGCTCTGAATTCAGTACATTCAAAATGGGATGTGAGAATGAGACCTCATGCTGAGAACTAACAATAAATTGCCTACCACATTGCAAATGCAATGAATTTAGGATCTTTGAGTGACCCCAGTCGACAAGGTCAGTTCCTGCTGATTTACTGGTTTACATTAATTGAAACTTGCCATATTAACCTGCACCAAACTCAAACTGATGAGTGCTATACGGTTGCACTCTGTTTACTCTGTTGTTGAAAGGATTATTGGAAGATATGTTATGACAGATATTGTATTTCTAATGAACTTTATAATTAAAGATATGCTGAAATCCTAAAGTATGTGAGTTGCAATTATTAAGAAAACAGGAAGTGTCAATTACATTCAGTTCATTACTTAAATCTTCTATCAGTGAATATTAATGAAGCCTGGAGAATTAACTTGCTGCTGTTTTATCACCAAGTATAGATCAACGATGGCACATTTTTATCTGCCTCTGTTGCTGTTCATTGTACACTATAGTTTGCTACTTAATATTCATACCTATGTATCCCATTTCTGTAATATAAAATTGGTAAATCTGGGCATGCTCCTATTTGTCACACTTTTTGCATCACAATCAAACATTATTTTCTGGTTTCACACCTACAGTCATGATCCAGCATCATTCTCTGGTGTCACACTCTGCGGTCATTAATTGAAATAAATCAGGTCTGAGGAGATAAAAAAGCACATGAAGGGAATTTTAACCTGGAAGAGCAGGTTAATTTGACAGCAGGTGGTTTTAAAAATAGCTACAAAAAAACATCAGCTTGAAGGGAATTCAGCTCCAACCTGTCAACCTCTGCAACTTGAGTTCATTAGCTTCTTATATACAACTCCCTGGAAGGGGTTATTATCCAAAGATAATCTCTCAATTAGTGCGATATCTTAACTCATCTTCAAATTAACAGCAGATTTTCGAGGCTTCTTGAAAGTTTCTGGTGATCATGAGCCAAGAAGATAATGGGGGATTGAGACAGGTTAATCAATCTCATGGAAGTACTGTTGAAAATATTCTCTTGCTTTCTTACCTGAGAATGGGAAAGGTTTTGTTCAGGGTACTTCACTGAGGGGTTATCTTCTACACTATAGAGGTTCTCTTAAACAAATTGAGACGCGTGATATTGCTGCTACCTTGATTAGACCTCGGATAAAGGTTAACATGAACACCACCAGTACTAGCAGTACAACTGGACAGCAGAAAGAGTAGAGCCACATAGATGGAAGAAGCCGGAGAGATGAAACGGTGAATAGAACAGCAGTGACAGGTGAAGCAAGGGTTCTGCTCTTTGCACATCCTGACCTTGAAACAGAGTTTTCAGGCAAAAGCTGGCAGCTCTTAAGAGAAGTCTCGTAGAACACTTGAGTTATCATGTCACATGGTGACAGCTTCCTGCAACTGCGAGAGCATGTTCCCTACTGCCCCATGCATCAGCAGATGCTGTCAAACCCCAGTCACTCACTGTCAATATTTTTGTCTCTGCACTATCTGCTCGAGGTTTATCTAGGATCAGCCAGTCAATAGCCCACACATGCATATGACTTGTGGCTGATAACCTGGTTTGCAAGATCAGCAATTAAATCAACTTCACCAACGATGACACCAGTGAAAAGTGAGGGGAATCTGACAAGGGCTCAGAGCCTTTAAGGAATCATTGTTGGTCACATGCACACAATATTGCTACATTTTGAAGGCTCTGTCGGAGATCAAAGACCTGAATTAGCCCTGACTCTGTAAGAATATCACGCTTAGTATTATGAAGATGCTAAAATCAAGATTGTTATTGAGTTCTGTATCATATGTAATAACTAATTACATCACCAGGAGCTCTCCATCTTGCTGACACCAAAATTTCAGCCATTTCTAGCACTTCCTCTTGTTTACTCATATATTGACAACTATATGAAGGAACATTAAACTGTTCTTTGCCTCCACTTTATATTCTGTGCTTATTTCTCTTGCAATGACAGGATGAACAGTGCTATGAGCGAACATAATGGCATGAATTTACCTGATAAATGGAATACCTTTATCAAGGATAACTATGAGGAAAATATTCTGTAATTATGAGAGAAATATATTATATTCCATAAAAATTAGAAAAATTGGTGCATTGGGTGAATGGGTATGGATATGAGCAATAAAAATGAAGAGAAGGATGGGAGCAATTGCTAGGAAATTGGGTACAAATCATGATTAAATGGAGGATGTTGGAGGAGTGAGTGGTTAAGGTGATTTGCACAGATCAAACAGATGAATGCACAACTGGACTTGCCTTTCCTCACTTGGTTAGCTCTTTAAAGCATTTGTGCACTCATCCTTGGAGAATTGCATTCCATTTTATACTAAATGCAGCCATGCTATCTTGGTGTCAACAGTAGGTTTCTACTTCCTGTTGCTCAGGAATAGCATCTCTCCTCAACTCTTTATTATCCCCAATAGCACAGTAAGGGAGATATCTGTAAAGATGATGGGACACGGTGTTTTACCTGATTCCAAATGAATACTGCTCCCTCTTTTGTTTCCAACTCCAGCTCCTTCAGGTTTGATTTTAGCACTAGCTCTTTAAATAACAATGTTTGGGTTATCATCCAGGCCACTGGCATGGATAGTACAACAGTTCTGGAGGTCAAATAATAATGACTGTTCATTTACTTTTATGTTTTTCACATTATTTTGGATCCCTTCCCCCTACTCCCAAACCTTGATCTCAATACTGACTATCGGGGCTTCATCGGAAAGCAAAGTGGCAAAACTACCAACTGTATCTGAATGTTCAGTCATAAAACTTACCCATAAAAGAAGGAAGTAATATTGTTCTGAGTATATAGGTATAATTTATGAAAGTCAGGCAGACCCTTCTGGGAAGCATGAGAATTGAAAGGGCCAAATCCTTTTCAGATCAAGTTAACCTCTCTATTAAAATAACAAGCGAAGAAAAATTATGTTCACATGGAATAATGTTCATATCTAAAGGGAAAATAGTTCAAAATTCAGAGACTGACACAGTATTACACCAGATTACAACAGATTGTAAGAGCTCTTAGTCAGCTGGTATCACCCTTGCCTCTGAGGCAAAGAGTTGTGGATTCAAGTCCCACTCCAGTGGTTTGAAATCAAAATGTGAGGCTGATATACCAATGTAATACTGGAAGGCATAGCACTACATTATTGGGAGCGCTGTACTTTTCAGATGAGGTCCTGTATGCTCTCTAAGATGGATATAAAACTCCCATGGCAGCGTTTTGAATCAGAGCAGGCATGATACTCTTGATGTGATGGTGAGTATTTTGCCCTCAATTGACAGCACAAAAACAGTTGATTTAGTCATTATCATACCACTGTATGTGGGAGTTTGCCATGTACAAAGTAGCTGCCATGCTCTCTACATTATTAACAATATAAATACTACACCTAATAGGTTGTAAGGTACTTTGAGACATCCTTAATTCACAAAAGGCACTATATAAATGCAATTTATATTAACTCTGCTTTCTGTCCGGTGATGCTGCCAGACCAGTTGAGTTACTTTAGCAATTTCTGTTTTTATGTGTTTCAAATTCCCAGTATTTGCGTGGTTTCAACTATTTCCTTCTATTGCAAGCAGCCGGTGCATAATGGAGCTGAAAATGACTGGCACCATTCCCTGGAGTGGGCAGAGCTGGTGTTTCATTCTGTGAGGGAGGGTGTTCCAGGTTTGTGATGTGATACCCTTTGAAGGGCAGGACCATTAATTAGATACCCATACTGTACAGTTGTGGGCACAAAAGGCTATTGTTGAACCTCAGACATTCGCTTAATGTGTGGAATCCAATTCCTGGTCCTAAGTACTTGAGAATACATCATGTATCATCAGAAATCAATCCTACTAATGGGCGCTATAAGACACTAGCAATGTCTTACAGCCCACAAAGAATCATTCTGATTGACAAAGTAGTAATCACCTTCGAAGGTCCCATGCCATGTATGTGGTGCAGTAGCTACTTACCTTACACCTTGGGCCATTCAACATTGTGCAGTAGTAGGGATGGCTAGGCTCTGTACCTCCATTCAAAGTTTGGGTGAAGATTTGTAGCTCGGGTGCTCGTTGTTGTGGTTCTGTTCGCCGAGCTGGAAATTTTTGTTGCAAACGTTTCGTCCTCTGTGTAGGTGACATCCTCAGTGCTTGGGAGCTTCCTGTGAGCGCTTCTGTGGTGTTTCTTCTGGCATTTATAGTGGCCTGTCCCTGCCGCTTCCGGTTGTCAGTTTCAGCTGTCCGCTGTAGTGGCCGGTATATTGGGTCCAGGTCGATGTGTTTGTTGATGGAGTTTGTGGATGAGTGCCATGCTTCTAGGAATTCCCTGGCTGTTCTTTGTTTGGCTTGCCCAATAATGGTAGTATTGTCCCATTCAAATTCATGCTGCTTGTCGTCTGCGTGTGTGGCTACTAAGGATAGCTGGTCGTGGTGTTTCGTGGCTAGTTGATGTTCATGGATGCGGATCGTTAGCTGTCTTCCTGTTTGTCCTATATAGTGTTTTGTGCCTCCATTCTTGTAGTTTCAGCTTGAAAGGCATTCACTGACACAGCTGATGATGCACAGTGAATATATATTTATAAATGTGGGAATGTATTTGCAGTAAAGTTTTGGCTTGCCACTCATGTTCCCTCAGAAGGCATTCCAGTTTCTTTCCCACAGAAAATTTCATTTTTCTGTCAGTCAAGAAAACCTTGATTTGGAGATACTGGTGTTGGACTGGGGTGTACAAAGTTAAAAATCACACAACACTAACAGGTTTAATTGGAAGCACACTAGCTTTCGGAGCGACGCTCCTTCATCAGGTGATAGTGGAGGGCTCGATCGTAACACAAAATTTATAAGAAAACCTTATAATTGGCAACTTAGTACAGCATTTTCATGGAAGTCTAAAATAGAAGTCTAAAAAGTATCAAAATGTGTTTTGCAGCCAACTGAGGATGGTTAAAAAAAGGAGGCCAAATTACCCTTCCTCACCTGGTCATAATACAGATATACAAATACACACACCTTCCTCCAAGCTGAAAAAGAAACTCCACGGAGCATTATCTTTTTTATACTTTAGTGAAGTTAAATTTGGAACTGATTGCCCCATATCCTGGTCAGCAGTCCCTTTCCACGCAAACCTTTGACACTTGGATTGCTTTCTGAATCATTTACAGCTGGTTGTATTCTATTTTCCTACAGACAGACAGTGGTGTAGATTTTGATCACACCCTTGAAGTACAGTAAAACCTCGATTATCCAAACGATTCGGGCAGGGAGTATTTTGTTCAGATAACTGATCGTTCGGATAACTGATCTGGTCATAAACAAGTGGTAATTTATGAGCGCTAGTAATCGAACATGCCTCGGTTATCCAGTAATACATGCCATAATGCTGTTTAACTGATAACTGATCTGGTTGTAGACAAGTGGTAATTTATGAGTGCTGGTTATCGAACATGCCTCAGATATCCGGTAATACACGCCATAATGCCGTTTAACTGATAACTGAAATCTGAGTTGCCTAATACAATTTTTACGGGGCCTTGAGATCTTGTTCAGGTAATCTAAAATTTGGATAATTGATGTTCGGATAATTGAGGTTGTATCGTAGTCCACTTGCGATGATAAGGCCTTTCAATGAGATTTTAACTCACAAACATTGCTGAGAAGAATTTCAGAGAAAGAGATTGGAGGTTGTTCCTCATGTGGCAAGTTGTCTTTGACTGCTTACATTCAAAAAACACTCACAAGTTGAGTCTTGTGATCTCTGTTCCAAGCCCATCTTCAGCATCCAAGTCGCTGCTTCTTTGTATATGCAATAATGTCACAGCAATAGTCAGTATCGTCTACCTTGCGGCGACTCCTCTCTGACTCCTCACCTTCATCCCCCTACGCTCCCGGATCAATGAGTTCGACACGCGGCTAGACATCGAGCATTTCTTCCGCTGCCTTCACCTCAGTGCCGACTTCTTCAACCGGGACTCTTGCCCACCCTCTGACGACCCCTTCTCCCACCTCCAACACACCCAATCCACCTGGACACCCTGTGCTGGCCTCTTACCCACCCTCGATCTCTTCATATCTAACTGCCGCCGCGACATTGACCGCCTCAACCTCTCCACCCCTCTCACCTACTCCAACCTCTCACTCTCGCAATGCGCAGCCCTCCACTCCCTCCGCTCCAACCCTAACCTCACCATCAAACCGGCAGACATGCGAGGCTCAGTGGTAGTTTGGCGCACCGATCTTTACACTGCTGAAACTAGACGCCTACTTGCGGATATCTCTTCCCACTGCCCCCCTGACCATGACCCTACCTCCCACCACCAAACCATCATCTCTCAGACCATACATAACCTCATCACCTCAGGGAATCTCCCATCCACAGCCTCTAACCTCATAGTCCCACAACCCCGCACCACCCGTTTCTACCTCCTGCCCAAAATCCACAAACACGACTGCCCCGGCTGACCCATTGTCTCAGCCTGCTCCTGTCCCACTGAAATCATCTCTGCATACCTCAACACTGTCCTGTCTCCCTTAGTCCAAGAACTCCCCACCTACGTTCAGGACACCACCCATGTCCTCCACCTCCTCCATGATTTTCACTTCCCTGGCCCCCAACGCCTTATCTTCACGATGGACATCCAGTCCTTATACACTTCCATCCCCCATCACGAAGGCCTCCAAGCCCTCTGCTTCTTCCTCTCCCGCCGACCCAACCAGTACCCTTCCACTGACACCCTCCTTCGACTGACTGAACTGGTCCTCACTCTTAACAGCTTCTCCTTCCAATCCTCCCACTTCCTCCAAACCAAAGGAGTAGCCATGGACACCCACATAGGCCTTAGCTATGCCTGCCTCTTCATCGGATATGTGGAACAGTCCATCTTCCGCAGCTACACTGGCACCATCCCCCACCTTTTCCTCCGCTACATCGATGACTGTATTGGCGCTACCTCGTGTTCCCACGAGGAGGTTGAACAGCACATTCACTTTACCAACACCTTCCACCCCGACCTCAAATTTACCTGGACCGTCTCAGACTCCTCCCTCCCCTTCCTAGACCTCTCCATTTCTATCTTGGGCGATCGACTCAACACAGACATTTACTACAAACCGACCGACTCCCACAGCTACCTAGATTACACCTCCTCCCACCCTGCCCCCTGTAAAAACGCCATCTCATATTCCCAATTCCTTTGCCTCCGCTGCATCTGGTCCCAGGAGGACCAATTCCAATACCGAACAACCCAGATGGCCTCCTTCTTCAAAGACTGCAATTTCCCCTCCGACGTGATCGACGATGCCCTCCACCTGACCTGCTGCGCTTTTCCAGCACCACACTTTTCAATTATATTTTTAAATAATGCTTTCTTATAATATAAGATAAATGTTATATATGAAGTTAAAAACTAGGTCAGTATCTACTAATATTGCAGGGTAGCTTGCTTGAAGAATCTTTTTCTGAAGTTAAGGGTTTCAAAACTTGAAGTCAGATTCAGCAGCTGAGATGCCTCCTGTAGTTGAATAGGTGAATGTTACTTCCACATATGGATTGAACAGAGCAGGGTCTGAGATTGAATGAAGGTGACTTTGCTTCACTTATATGCCACTACTGGGGGGTTGTGGCTTTCGGTAGCCTGGTTACCTTGCTCTATCTCCCTGTTGGGAAGCAGATGCTGTTTCAAGATATGTCTCCCATGGTGTTGAGATGATGCTCCTCAGAAATATCGTTTTCAGTCAAAGAAAATTGCTGCAACTACTAATGTGATGAATCACCGTTGCACAAAGCAAAGTCAATTATGTTGGAATCTCTTGTGATGGTTCTACTATCTCCTGCTAATAACTGGAGAAACTTTTGAGTCCTTACAGTGCTTAGGAGTTCAATGGACAGTCTTTAAATTAGTTCATGACCCTTTGTGATTGACTCATGGGGAATACTCCCAACCTCAAGTTCTCCTCCAAATCGCACATCATTCTGAGTTGGAACTGCATTCCAATTCCTTCATTGTCTCTGGGTCAAAATCCTGGAACTCCCTTGCTTAGGATGGGATGGCATTCAGGATGTTCCTACACCCCAGGGCCCACAAACAGTTCAAGATGGCAGATTGGCATCAGCTTTTCAAGGAATGGGCAATAAACGCCAGCCCAATTAGCAATGCCCAAACCCCATAAAAGAATTTTAAAAACACATTGTTTACCAGCTAATGGCAGCCTCGGTGAAAAGCACTTGTCTGAACTTTTGATAGCAGAGTCCAAGAAGGCTGTAAGTCTGAAAGCCGAAATGATAAAGAAATAATAAAAGCTTAACTTGTATTAGAAATGAAGCATTGTAA
The DNA here is from genome assembly GCF_004010195.1 of Chiloscyllium plagiosum. NCBI lineage: Eukaryota > Metazoa > Chordata > Chondrichthyes > Orectolobiformes > Hemiscylliidae > Chiloscyllium > Chiloscyllium plagiosum. The sequence continues at coordinate 18,462,711 of NC_057738.1, forward strand.
GTTAAGAAAATATCTATTCTCAATGTAATGCTCCTATTCAATTCTTGATTGAACAAATAATAGAAGTGAAATAAGCTTATTAATATATCTTGAGTACAAAAATCTCTTTCATTCCTAGCCGTACATATTCAGATTAGAATACAACTTTATCTCATCTAAACTTCATTAAAAATGAGTTGAACGTGTTTAATTACAGTTTAAGTGGATGTTATTATCCATGTGTGCTTCGTTAATGGCACTATTTGCACATCATATACATTGTCTGATCGGAATTTTTTTTTAATCAGTTCAATTGTGTTGGCCCTTTCCTATTTTTGCTGCTGCCAGGAACTTTGCAAAATGGTGAAAGAATGATGCTCATTGTCAACCTTGAAAAAATAGCATCCACAAACATTTAGCAATTCCTGTGGCAGGGAATTCCAAAGTTAATTCCAAATCAAAAGAATCTTCAAGTCTCACTATGTTGGATAAGCAGCCTATCATATTATAGTATTCTCACAGAAAGAAAAATGAAAGTTAAAATGCACCGTTTATGCCTTACTTTTTAAAAAATTGCTTACAATGTAATAAACATTGGATATTTAGGGCTAGATTTTCTCATTTTTTGACAGCGTTTTCTTGAGCGGCACCTCATTCGCCGACGAGGACCTCCAGTTGCTGGTGGGTGGGTTGAAAGGAGTAGGTGCTGTTTCCTGTTGACTAGCAAGGGAGGCAATAGCAATTTACTCACTCAACCTAGACCTAACTGGCAGCCCAGGTTAGTGTTGTGTTCCAGGCAACATTCAAGAGTGCAGGGAAGATGTAAGTGGACCTCTGCGCTCCACCATTTGCTATTTCACAAGCACAGGGCTACCACCCATGATAACTCTGCCACATTCCTCTTACCAATGTCCACTCAACAGCTCTCACCCACCTCACCCTACCCAAATATAAATTAAATGTCCAAGGTTATTCATATAAATAATGAAACATAGAATTTAGGAGTAGGAGTAGGCCATTCAAGTTTGTTCTGCCATTCAATATGATCATGGATGATTGTCTATCTCAAAACAGTATTCTTGCTTTCTCCCCATATCACTTGGTGCCTTTAACTGTATCCATGATTTGGAGATGCTGGTGATGGATTGGGGTGTACAAAGTTAAAAATCACACAACACCAAGTTATAGTCCAACAGGTTTAAGTGGAGGCCACAACCACCTGATGAAGGAGCGACGCTCCGAAAGCTAGTGTGCTTCCAATTAAACCTGTTGGACTATAACCTGGTGTTGTGTGATTTTTAACTTTAAAACTGTATCAATCTCTTTCTTGTATATATTCAATGACTTGGCCTCCACTGCCTTTTATAGTAGAAAATTCCACAGGTTCACAATCTTTAATGAACAAAGGTTTGCTTATCTCAGTCCTAAATGAAACCCCATATCCTGTCCCTTGGATCTAGATTCCCCAAACTGAGAAAATATCCTTTGTGCTTCTGGACTATCCAGCCCGGTTAGAATTTTCTACATTTTAATCAGATCCTCTTGCATCCTTCTAAACCCTAGTGAATACTGGCCCTGTCAAACCAATCACTCCTCATCTGACAGTTCTGTCAACCCTGGTATCAGGCCGAGTTAACACTCTAGAAAAGTTAAACTTTTCCAGGAACTGGCAACTGTGATATTGCAGTGTATGGAGAAATGTTCTCATTAGTTCAGTGATTTCAAAAGATTTACTGTATGTAAAGACTTCAAAGTGCACCCTGAAGAAGAAAAGGAAATCACTGAGAACAACTTCCTGCTTTCTTCATTGAACTGTGCATGTAGAGACACTAGAGGTTGCTGTCAGTTTCACAGGTTAATGCTGACAAATGTTGACAGTTTTGCTGTCATTACAACATCTGGGCCACGAAGGTGTTCACAATATATACAACAAACTCTCTGGAGAGAGAGTGAAAGCAGTTTGTATTGATTAATTCAGGTTCAAATTAGATAGAGTTCTTTCAGAAAGGAATATTTTAGTATTTAAGGATTATGGATGTTTTGAGACAAGTTGATAACTGCTGCATGCTTGTGAGGGAAGAAGAAGCTGACTTTGAATTTTCTCATCAGCTGAGGCTTTCCTTGTGTTACCTCTGAGCATGTGTCAACCATTCAATAGAGATTGATAGCTTTGATTAATCTACAATATTATATCATATAACTCACTAATAAATGAACAATATTATTCTTGCTATTGTTCTGAACAGAGGCAATTCTGAGACCCTAGTGCAGAAATTAATTGCTGTCAGACTGAGATAAATTTTTTCAGTGCAGATTAAGCCTGGACTCTTCCTCTTACAGTTATAGAGTAATAGAATCAGCACAGAAACAAACCCTTCAGTCCAACTCTTCTATCAGGTTCAGTTGCGAATTCTACAGTATATTTGTCTAATGAGGTTAGAAGCTTCTTTTCATTGAGTCCAACTAGGTTTCATTTTTTGAATTCAGACTTTCAATTGGTTAGATATATTATAGGTGCAGTGGTAGCATCCATGTACCTAGTCTTGAGCTCCCAAACCCACCATCAAGGTTATTTGAGCATGTGCAGTGTACCATAATGCAGCACAACAGGCTGATCATCAATCTGTAAATCCTTCAGAACCACCTATGGTAGATGGTAGGAGTGAGAGAGTTTCTTGGTCAGCCAGGACCAACACCCCATGTTAAAAGATTCCACATGCAGCCTCTTGGCACGAGCAAGTGACTTCCTTTTTCTGAATGACTATCTCTCACACAAGCATTCCGTTAATACATTAATAGTTAAAAGTACAAATGCAATACATGGAGAGCTGAGTTTTGTTTGGTCCCTTTCTAAGATTTAGAGCAGAATATGCAGTAATAAATTTTGAAACAGTATTTTTGGTGAGCTACAAAATTCTCCCTAGTGGATTAGAAGATATCTAGTTATGAGTTCTAAATGTCAAAACTTTCTTCAGTGACATGCTGAATAGATGTGAGGTGTTTGCTTATCCAGAGGGAGGGAAAGTCAAAGTAAATGGCATCCAATGACATAGTCAAGCCCTTTCATATTGCCAAGTTACAGAGCAGCCAGGCTGAGGTAATCTGTGATTTTGTTAACTCATTGTGGGACAGTGTTTGGAACAGAGGTCAGGCTGAAGACAGAGTAGGGAGAGGAAGGGGTGGGATACATCACAATTGAACAAAAACATAAAATGACTTCGATCCTGTTGCGGCCAGCACATTTATACCTAAAGAAAAAGAACTGTGCATACCGTCTCTGTTTTGTTTCAATTACACACATTTATAATCAGAACGTTGATGCTTTAATTAGGATTACATTTTAAAGTGTTCATTTCTACATGTCTAAACGTATGAGGTATCGCATTAGTTGTGCTGTGATGCATGCTGCAGGTCTTTTTTAAGTGGCTTTAAGGTAAGACCAAAACGACATCGATTGATAAATCAAATAATTAATGACTTTTAGAGGCAAGGTGGTTGTGGTAGCAGTGTTCTTTCAAGGTCTACTACCACCTCCTCAGGGTAAGTAGGGGTGTGCAATAAGTGCAGTCTTTGCTGAACTGTCATTTTTTGAAAGCATGTTTGAAGGATAATTATATTATCCCATTAACAGTGCAGTAAGTGACTAAAACACAATACCGTTTGATTCTGAGAACCGCATTTGATTCTGACAGATATTGCCCTGGGTGCATTCACTCTGAGTTTCTCCAGCTTTGCGATGCTAATTTCCATGGTACAAAACTAAAGAAATAAGGACAGAGACTAGTCATCCGAGGTGCTTTGGTCCTTTTGCCTTTTCTTTATTCTTGCAGAGATTTTCCTCGGGTGAATTGTCTACGTCTCAAGTAAGAATTGAAATTGTGTTCAGTTGAACAAGTAGTGAAGTCGTCTGCCTTAATTTCTTGGTTCATGATTTGCCAGACATGATGAAGATCCCTCAGCAACAATTAACTTCACCGGTTACACCAAGCCCTTTCAGATCAGGTAATCTCAAAGAGGGACATGGCAATTAAAGACCCAAAAATCTGGCGTTGTTATCTTATGGCATTTGTTATCCCATGGCACTAAAGCATTGTCTTCCTGCTTTTTGTGAATCATTTTATCATTCAACGTTTTACTTAACTGTGTATCTCTCAAAATTTTTAAGTATTTCACTCACCAACTTATCACAAGTTGCTCACCGTGCAACTCACTACGTTGTATTCTCCTCTCAGTTTGCTCATCCCTTAACCTGATTCTCTCTTGCTCACTTGCTTTCTCCTTCCTTCCCTTTGCAGAGGAAAAGGGAAACAGAAAAAGAAAATGGTCATAGATGGAATTGAAAGTACTGGTCACGGTGGAGTTCCACTTTGGGAGTTACATGATGAATCAGGCCAGTAGGTCATTTACTAGTTTAGCTATTCCGTTCTTTGCCTTTCTGGGTTCCTCCCTGGTCTCCTTCTGTCCTCATTTGATTGCCCATCGTGCAGTCTGCTGGACACATGAAATTTCTCGGAAGTTGGGACTATTTTGTGTCAATGCTCCTTGTGGTACCATCAAACCAGGGATGGCCAAGTCACAGGAAACCACTATTTTCAGCATCCAATTAAGAAAGGCAAGTGGTACTTGGCTGGAGACTCAATATTTAACAAGATGTTGTTACCTGTATCCTGTATCCTCACTCCTTCCTCATGATAAATAACACTCTCAAAAATGATCGGCCATATTTTATAGATCTACTCTCATGGCTTGCTCACTATCAAAGAGAAGTAATCTATTCATAGAGAATTATTTGTTTTGAGTCCTTTTGCTCTATCCCAGGCTTCTGCTTGATTGATGTTGACCTTTGTTCTGATTGGTGTATCACTACTTTAATATGTTATAGCATTCGGTATATTCTCCTTGTATTTCCTGGATTACTCATTACATTATCTCAGGCTATTTCCCAGATTCCACTCTTCTTTACATCCCCTCTTACTGTGGAACCATTAAAATACAAATTTACACATATGCTTTATATCTCCACCTATGGTTTTCACAAGTTGTATTTAACCCTCATCTAATTGTCCTGATTCTGAATGCTCTGCTGTGATTCCACCACCTTTATCTCTGTAGGATTTATGCTATTATTAGGTTTATCGAGACACAAGCTGACCCAATGCCCAATGTCTGATTGTCCTTGACTTGCACCATCAGAGCATTGAGTAGGAGGGTGTCAAAAGAGAATCCAAATGCAGCTTGTGGAATTGCAAGCTTTTAATATTAACACTGCTCCAGCCTCCTGAATGGTGACTAGGAAGAGGAAGGGTGGGTCATAAGAATGGGGATGTTAATGAGCAACTGGCCCATCATGAGTTTTGTAGCAGCCTGGAAGAACATTCCTGTCCCATCATTCCAAAGAAGCTTAATCCAATCTTATCCTAACTGGGTCACAATTGTACCATCTAGTCTTCCCATTACACATTGGGGCAGCATGGTGAGTCAGTGGTTAGCACTGCTGCCTCACAGCACTAGGGACCCGGGTTTGATTCCAGCCTCGGGTGACTGTGTGGAGTTTGCACGTTCTCCCCATGTCTGTGCGGGTTTCCTCTGGATACTCCAGTTTCCTTCCACAGTCCAAGGATGTGTAGTTTAGGTGTATTGACTGTGCTAAACTGCCCAAGTGTCCAAGGATATGCAGGCTAGGTGATTTAGCCATGGGAGATGCAGGGATAACAGGGATAGGGTGGGGGTGTGGGTCTGTGTGGGATGCTCTTTGGAGAGTTGTTATGGACTCGATGGGCCAATTAACCTGCTTCCACATTGTAGGGATTCTATGATTATGATTATATTCTAACTAAAAAAAATGACTGGCCCCAAAAATGATGCTGACAGCATTTGATGTGTGGCAGCTGCAGGCATTCAGTGGTCATCCACTTTCAAAATGTAGCTGATCTCTTTGCTGTTGTTAACACAAAGGCAAAGTCAGCAATACATTTGAGGATGTTGCTGCCCTAGCCGCCACGTATGATAAACATAAATATTGACCTTGCTGAGTATAGTCAAAGTATGTGTGTGGTAGTGCCCATGCCTCTAAGCCAGGCAATATCCAGGTTCAAGCCTCACTTGCTTCAGAGGTATTCAATAATATTTCTAAATAGGTTGATTAGAAAATACTTAGAGGACCTCTGTTATGGACTGGGCCAAACCACCCAAAACATTCCTGAGCAGGCAACCCAGACTGTAACTTTGCAATTTATTTTGTTAAGTGTACAGTGAGGATTACCCAGAGTAAGTTAGCTAGGTTGACTACTAGGTTTTAAAACAGACAGAACTTTATTCACCAAGTTACACAATGAAACGCAAAGAACAGAATAAAGAACCCCTACAGAATGCAGTCTATCCAAACTAGACATAATTATGCTGTTCCGAATATACACAACAGTCCCAATAAGCAAACCTCCTTAAAAACCAAATGCTTACGGGTTGAAGTTAGAAGGGTAGAAAGAGAGAGAGAGTTTCCACACAGTTCACCCTTGAACTCCTAACTAGTTCTGTGCTGAACCGCTCAGCAAGCGAGCTGAACACTCCCCTTTCGTTATACAGGTCACTTCTAAAACATGAACACTTTGGCCTGAAGTTTTATCTGTTTACATATGAACAAAAGGCCTCTCAATACCCTTTAATCTCTGTACCAAACCAGTCTGATCGGAGCCCAGCCTGGTTTATGACCCCTCTGAAAAGAAATCAAGGACACAGTATCCTTGAGAAAAGGAACAGCTTTTAGAAAAAAGGGACCAGCTTTGTGACACAGTCAAATCCTAATCTTACATAAGTTCAACGTTAAATGAGTTTTTTCATCCATGCCGAACTTTTCCTCTCTTCAAAATCTTTGTAAACCTCTCACTAACATTGTTTAATAAATAATGCAGGAGAAATCTGGCCTTTCTTCTGTTTTGCTATTAAGGTTGTTAAGTAGCTGCACTTAATTTTACGTGAGAATTTGCTAGATTGCTATACAACTTGATATCTCCTCGGTGCAGGAAAGCACTTTGTAGATTTCCAGCCTGCAATAGTACTCCTTCAAGATTTATATACATTTGTTTATCAATGTTGCGATGAGGCAGAATCAGCTAGAACAAAATGAGAACAGTTAGTCAGAAATGTGAATGCTGTGAATTGTCCGTGCAAAATTGTTTCAACTATAATAAATCTATTTATTTGGACTGCAATAAATTTGAAAATAAGTCCAACATAAACAGAATACAGAACTTGTAGACCGAACCATAGATTACCCTCACCACCCTGTGTTTTCTGCACATTCTCTCCACCAATTTTAATTGTACCGTATTTAAAAAAAAATATTTGAGGAAGCCAACTATCAAACCACTAATGGATACATTGAAATAACTGCTACAAATAGAATGATTATGGCATGATGGAACAAATTGTATTTGTATCTGCATTAAATGTCACACTTCTTTATAGTTTGATAGTAAGTCAGGACATTTAAATCCTGTGAGGGCTTTGAGTCAATAGCAACATTATTGGAAGTGGGCAGGAATAGAAACATAGAAAATAGGAAGAGGAAAAGGCCATTGATCCTTGGAGCTAACTCTGCCTTTCAATATAATCATGGCTGATCATCCTACTTAGTACCATACTTCTGCTTTCACCTCATACCCTTTGACTTCTTTAGCCCAAGAACTATATCTAACGCTTTCTTGAAAACATTCAATGTTTTGGTCTCAAAATTTTTCTGTGGTAGAAAGTTCCATATGCTCACCACTCTCGAGGTGAAGAAATTTGTCCTCATCTTTGTTCTGAAAGGCCTACGCTATATAATCAGTCTGTGATTCTTGGTTCTGGACTACTCAGTCATCAGGAATAGCCTTCATGTGTTTACCCTGTCTATGCTATTTTCTCCCCATCCCCACCCTCCTCTCATTTATCTCTTCACCCTTCAGGCACTCTGCCTGTATTCCTGATGAAGGGCTTTTGCCTGAAACGTCGATTTTCCTGCTCCTTAGATGCTGCCTGAACTGCTGTGCTTTTCCAGCACCACTCTATTCCAGAACCTGTCTAGTCCTGTCAGAATCTTATAGGTTTCTATGAGATTCCCACCTCATAGCCCTAACCAATCCAGCCTCTCCTCATATGTCAGTCCTGACATCACAGGAATCAGAGTTTAGATCAGAGTGGTGCTGAAAAGGCGCAGCAGGTCAGGCAGCATCCGAGGAGCAGGAAAATCGACGTTTCGGGCAAAAGCCCTTAATCAGGAATGGAGCAATCTGGTAAACCTTTTACCGCATATCCTCCATGCCAGAACATCCTCCCTCAGATAAGGAAACCAAAACTACACTCAGTACTTCAGGTGTGATCTCTACAATACCCTGTTTTATTGCAGCAATACATCCCTTCCCCTACACTCAAATCCTCTCATTATGAAGGCCAACATATTATTTGCCTTCTCACTGCCAACTGCACCTACATGTTTACCTTCAAGTGACTGGTGTACAAGGATTCTTGGCATTCCCTCAAGGCACATGAATTGTCAGTAACTGGTCTCCAGTCTCCCATAATCCTACTAGAAGGCTTTACATTTTATTTGATTTTACTTTATTATCATCTTAAACCTATTAATTAGCATATTTTCATGGTAGGTCTCATTATGCCTCCGCCTTCTAAATCTATAGCCATTCAGAAAAGAATCTGCCTTCCTGCTTTTGCTACCAAAATGGACAATCTTATACTTTGTCTGGCATCAGTTGCCCACTCATTTAACTACTCTGAATCACATCAAAGCATCTCTACATCCTCCTCACAATTCACCTTGTCACCAAGCTTTATATCATTTGAAAACTTGGAAATATTATATTTAATTGCTTCATCTACATTATTAGTATATATTGTGAATAGCTGGGGTATATAAGCACCGATTGATTCCTGTGGTACCCAACTGTTCATTGGCTACCACTCAGGAAATGATCTGACTGTTACCTGTCTGCCAACCAGCCGTCTATCCATGTCAGTGCACAACCTTTGATCCCTGTGCTTTAGTTTCACATGCTCATCTCTCATGTGGGACCTTATTGAATTTACTCTGTAAATCCAAGTAACCACATCCGCTGGTTACCGCTTATCAACTCTGCTAGTTACATTCTCCAAAAATTCCAACTGATTTGTCAAGGCTAATTTCTCTTTTGTAAATCCATGCTCTGTCCAATCCTGTCACTGTTTTCCAAGTAGGGAGGATGCAGAGGAAGCTGCCAATGCCTGGAATGCAGAGGAGCTGCTGAACTTCAGGACAGGAACTCAAGACTATGACTTTTTTGTGACATTTCCTGCCTCACAGTCAATCAAATGCCTGAGTTTGTTGAGAAGAAAGACGAACATCAGACTAGTGTCCCAGACAACACCGTCATCATTCCCACTTTGTTGGATGTAGCAACAGCGGGCAATAGTGTGCTGTATCTGGAAAGGTCTTTCTATTTAACATCTTTGTTTAAGAATCTGCTCTTTCCTGTAGGTTGTGGTGGCTCTATGCAGTGGAAGGGGAAGGAGCTTACACCTGATAGCAGCTTAATGAGGAAGTTATCTATTATTTTATGTGCAGATGGGATAATAGGAAGTAGGGTGTATTGAGGGTTAGAATAGCTGGAGCAAATGGCTGCTTTTGTGCTGCAAATTCTATGTAATTCCTCAACAGCAATAGAAACTGATCAGGAATCCCATTTAGATTTAATGATACTGTTATCTTATGTAAGGACTAGATGAGAGAATTGATTGGATTTATGCGACAAGCTTCACACAAGCCTTTGTGTAATTGATTTTATACCACCCAAAAGAAATGCAGTATAAATAGAACTAAAGTCACATGTCTTTTCCTTCCTTCTGCGATATTCCTTAGGGAATATTTCCAAAGGGAAATCTATCCATTTTGTAAAAAAAAACTGGAATATATTATTCTACTCTATTGTACAGTTGCCGCATTTCCATTTTGAGAGTCAGTTGAGGGAAAACTGTGAAAGCACAGATGCATGAGCGCAGAAATTAGATTCATCTGTGAGATGGAGTAGCTTCCTAAACAGAGCAGTAACAGGAACATTGAGAGTGTGGAAATTCAGTGTAGAAGGAACAGGAAATATTAAGTAATATAAACCAAAGGGAAACTGTAAATATATAAATACAAACTAACATTGAAAGGGATAAAATTAAAATGAACTAGGTAGCAGATACTAACATTAAAGGGATCAGGGTTTCATTAAATAAAAGGTGGTATGTTTGTGTGTGTGTATGTACTTATGTGTGTGTCTGTGTGTGTACGTGTGTTTGTGTGTATGTACCTGTGTGTGTGTCTGTGTGTGTACCTGTGTGTGTGTGTGTAAAGATACTAAGTACAAGAATCCTGAAGGATCGTGATCTCCAAAACATTTACCTTTAGCAAAGCCTTCATCTTTGCTATTATTCTTTAATAGTCCAGTGATAATGCCACTAGGCCATCACCAATGTCTGAAATTACCACAGCCTTGATTAACAGCTGCAATGTGCCTGCTAATTAAAAAGTTAACAAATAAAAATTTTGTTCTCCATGATCTCATATTCATCTTCTTGTTCACAATTTAATAAAAACAGAACAAAACTAATTTAGCACATCATGGTGCAATCTACTGTCTGATAGGATACATTTTACCGTATATTTTAACAGTATTACTTCAAATGTACTTGAATGGATGTAAAGTAATTTAGAACATCCTTTGTTGCTGAAAGAAAGCTTATAAGTGCACATTTTTCACTTTATTCTGGCATTAACACTCAGGAGTTAAAAGGAGGGAGTAATCATTGAAGGATGAGATTTTTGTAGTGAAAATAGTTGCTGACTACATGAGAGTCTCTCACTAGCAGTGTTGCAAAGTGAACAGGATGCTTGCCACAGAATACAGCCCATGGCAAGAGCTTGCTCATAGAATCTTTTAACCTTATGAGACTGTTGTGCTGCAGCTACCATACAGACCAATCAGCAAACCATTCTGCCTTTACCAACTGCCAAGGGCATGGGAAGGAATTGCTGGTTTGTAATAACATGTTCAGTCATGTTATGAATGTGCTTACCGTGGGCTATGAAGTCCTGGAGTAGGATTATAACCTAGAGGACTTGGCTGGGAAGTAATGGTGCCCACTTTCTCATGTAGTCAGCAACTATTTTCGCTACAAGAATCTCATCCTTCAATGATTACTCCCTCCTTTTAACTCCTGAGTGTTAATGCCAGAATAAAGTGAGAAATGTGCATTTATAAGCTTTCTTTCAGCAACAAAGGATGTTCTAAATTACTTTACACCCATTCAAGTACATTTGAAGTAATACTGTTAAAATATATGGTAAAATGTATCCTATCAGACAGTAGATTGCACCATGATGTGCTAAATTAGTTTTGTTCTGTTTTTATTAAATTGTGAACAAGAAGATGAATATGAGATCATGTTTTTATTAAATTGTGAACAAGAAGATGAATATGAGATCATGAAGAATAAAATTTTTATTTGTTAACTTTTTTAATTAGCAGGCACATTGCAGTTGCTAATCAAGGCTGTGGTAATTTCAGACGTTGTGTTAGCCTAGTGGTATTATCACTGGACTATTAATTCAAGTGACCCAGGTAATGTTCTGTGGACCTGAATTCAAATCCTATCAATGCAGAATAATAATCTGGAATTAAGAGTCTAATAGTGACCATGAGATCATTGCTAATAGTAAGGATAAACCCATCTGGTTCACTAATACCCTTCAGGAAAGGAAGTCTGCCATCATTACCTGGTCTGGCCTATGTACGTCTCCAGATCCACAGCAATGTGGTTGATGTTAATTGTCCTCAGGGAAATTAATGATGAACAATAAGTGCCAGTCCAGCCAATAGCATCCACATCCCATGAAGCCAGCTTTACATATTTCATGTTTTGATATTTACAGAGCTTTTAAAGAAAAGGTGAAGGTGAAATAGTTTAGCGATGGAATTCCAGTTATCAGGTCCAGAACAAGTGAAGGTTCAGTTTCTGAAAACAGGGTGAGGGGAAAAAGTGGTATGTAGGACAAAAAAACTAGAGGACAAAGATAGAATGGGTGAGACTGTGGAGAGATTTGGAAATCAGCTTTTAGGCAATATATTAGGGAACACAGAGCCAATGACAGGAATAATGATGAGTAAGCAGGATCGAGCACAAGATATACCAAGCTGAATTTGAAACAATGTTAAATTAGTGGACGGTGAAGAATGACTAATACTTAAGAGGATTAAAGAGAAACCAGGTCAGTGGAAGGTGATGCAAGACCATCACCTGATACATTAACTTTCTTTGTCTCTCTACAATTTTGCATGTTCCACTGAGTATTTCCAGTATCCTCAATATTTTGCTTTTGTGCCAGTGGGGTGAGTGTACATGGCGCTGTTTAGATCAGAGTCAAAGAGGACACTGATGTTTTGTAAGATCTAGTTATCTTGCTTTCCTATCTGGTTCAAAGTTAATATGAGAACAAAGTTTGGACTTTTCACTTTTTGCATGACAATGAAGAAGTTAATGATTTTAAGTAAGTGATTTTAAAGCAAATGGAAATTAGTAATTGTAACGTTAGTTTGATACTAAAGTGATGGTTTTTCAAAAACTTTATGGTCAGTTTCTTTTTCATGGATAATTGAGATCATATTTTTGTCCATACTAGGTATATTGTGCCAGATTCTGCTTCATAGCATTGCCTTCTCAAGTTCTCTTGGTTTCAATGGGACTCCTTTTGGTGCTATATAAATCCTGATACCATTCTGCATTGAACATGTTTAATTCAAGTAGTTAAGATCAGTTCTGCTAGATCATTAAGACAACTATTAGCACTGTTCAAGATTCCTTAGCTACTGAAGCAGTCCATGTCCAAATTCAGGAACATCTGGACAATATCCAGGCTTGAGCTGAAGAGTAGTAAGTAACAATTGAGACACACATTTGCCAGGAGAAAGTGAGGACTGCAGATACTGGAGATCAGAGCTGAAAATGTGTTGCTGGAAAAGCGCAGCAGGTCAGGCAGCATCCAAGGAGCAGGAGAATCGACGTTTCGGGCATGAGTTTCCTGAAGAAGGGCTCATGCCCGAAACGTCGATTCTCCTGCTCCTTGGATGCTGCCTGACCTGCTGCGCTTTTCCAGCAACACATTTTCAACACACATTTGCTAGGCAATTTCAATTCACTCCATATGATATCAGGGAATGGTTGGGGGTTTGGGATACTGCAAAGTCTGTGGTCTGATAAAGTTTCGCTGAAAGTAATTAAGACTTGTGGTCCTGAACTTGCCATGCCCTGAGCTAAGCTGTTTGTGTCCAGCTACAACGCTAGCATTTACCCAACAGTGTGGAAAATTGTCCAGGTATGTCCTGTACACAAAACAAAATTAGGACAAATTCAACTTGGCCAATGATCACCCCATCAGTCTACTCCCAATCATCAGTAAAATGATGGAAGCTGCCAACAATAGCGCTATCAGCACCTGCTCAATATCGTCCAGTTTGGGTCCTGCCAGGGTCAGTCAGCTCCTGACCTCATTACAGCCTTGGTTCAAACATGGACAAAAGAGCCAAATTCCAGAGGTGAGGTGAGAGTGACAGCCTTTGACATCAAGATGCATTTTAACGTGTGCGGCATCAATGAGCCCTAGTAAAATTAGAGTGGGAATTGGGGGAAACTCTTCACTGTTTGGAGTCATATCTGGCACATAGGAAGGTGGTTGTGGTTGTCATAGGTCATTCATCTCAGTTCTAGGACATCTCTGCAAGAGTTCCTCTGGGTAATGTCCTAGGACCAACCATTTTCAACTGCTTCATCAATGCCCTATCCTCTTAAGGTCAGAACTGGGGATGATCTCTGATAATTGAATAATGTTCAGCACCATTTGTGACTCCTCAGACACTGAAGCTGTCCATAAACTGCAGCAAGATCTGGACAAAATCCAGTCTTGAGCTGAAAAGCAGCATGTATAATTCACACCACATAAATGCTAGACATTGATCATCTCCAATTAGAGACAATCTCGCCATCACCCCTGACATTCAATAACATGACCATCACTGAATCCCTCACTATCAACATCCTTGGGGCTACTATTGCCCAAAAAAACTGAACTGGACTTGCTATATAATTACTGGTAGACAATCCTTTATCCGAAATCCCGAAATCCGAAAAACTCCAAAACCCGAAGGTTATTTTGTGGAGTTTTTTTCTCATTAACAAGGTTGTTTGGCATGCAGACAGTTAACCAAACTCTACATCCACTCGATGCGTGTCACTCAGATGCAATGTGGGGGGAGCGTGGCACAGCACTGGCAGGCCTCAATTCTGTCTTGACCCGTTACTCACAGTGAGTCTGCTGTTCGGTAAGTGTTTTCTTTTAATTTCACCATTGAACTGTCACTTATTCCAAAATTTGAAAAATACCAAATTCTAAAAACCAGCTGGTCCCAAGCGTTTTGGATAAAAGATTGTGTACCTGTACTGTTAAACATTGTGGCTGTAAGAGCAGTTTAGAGGCTAGGGATATTGCGTCAAGTAGTTCAATTCCTGACTCCCCAAAGCCTGTCCACTATCTACAAAGCACATGTTAGGACTCTGAGGGAATACTCCCCACTTACCTGGATGAATACAGCTCAAACAGCATTCGAGAAGCTTGATACCACCTGGGACTAAGCAGCCCTGCCCATTATAGAAGCTGTCACTGAAATCCATGGAGTTAAAATCAGGCATGTTCTATTACATGGTAATTGACAGGCAAGAGAGAATGTAATCATTGACCTTTAATGTTAAATGTCATTACCATTGTTGAATGGGCCACTATCAACATCCTAGGTCTGCCATTAACTAGAAGTTGAACCAGAAGGGCTCTTCTTTCATTAGGGAGAAATGGCTGCCAGTAATTTAACCCAAGGGTCACTAGGTGAGGGACATCTACAAACGTCCACTCCCCCCTTCATCAGCACTCAGTAAAAGCAGTGTGTACTATCAACAAGAAATTGCAGAAATTACTGCAGAAATTCAGCATAGATCCTTAGACAGCACCTTCCAACCCCATAATCATTACCATCTAGACTGACAGGAGCAGCAAATACATGGGAAGTCCATCAGTTGCATGTTCTCCTCCAAGTCACTCACTATCTTGACTTGGAAATTTATTGCTATTCCTTCAGTGTTGCTGAATCAAAATCCTGGAATTCACTCCTAATGGCATTGGAGGTTTATCTGCACCAAATAGAGTGCAACTGTTCAAGTAGGCAGTTCATCATCGTCTTGACAATGGCATTTAAGGGCGAGCAATAAATGTTGACCAGTCAGTGACATGCACCCATACCTTTTTAAAAAATTGTTATTTAATTTATGGCAACATGCACTTCCATTTAAGAGGCAAGACTCCAGAAGAGTCAGATGACCCAGTTCATTGTGTGGCTTTTGATGAAATATGTAGCATGTTCTCAGAACAAGAGATTATCTCTAAAGAGGCCTTTTCACTGTCATTGTAACGTCTCTGATTAAGTTTTGAGATTTTCAATTACAATTGGGAACATATTAAACAATATTCATATTCTAAAGCTAGTTATTCGCCCACCAGAGGGAACACTAGTCCCTGACTATAGACCATAAATTGATTCCATGGTTACAATTTTTTGTTTAAAAACGTCAAGAATAAAATCCTCTGTTTGTTCACTGAAAAATATGGGAATGCAGTTTTGAAAGAGCATACAGCACCATTATAAATGACCTATTCTCTTTTCTTCATTGAAGACAATCTTATTTTTAGCGTCAATTTCTGAGTGGAAGTGCTAATTAGTGGCAAATTATGGGCACTTTGGCTTGATGGACTTCTGCCACCTTCCAATCGGGTTCAAGCTGCCCTGAATCATTCCAAGTGGATGTTTTCCAGCTGGCAGATAAGGGAGCTTTGCAGCTGTCCATCAACTGAATCTAAGCCCAAGAGATGAAGGGACAGTATGCTAAAGTATTAACTTACCCAATGCAAGAGCAAGGTGTTAAATTCCTGGGGTCAACGAACATGCACAACAAAAACGAAAAGAAAATTCAATATTTATTTCACCGACATCAATGAGGATCAATGATTGTCAGAAGGGAACAGTTTTATTTTCCTTTCCATCCATCATCATGTGCTGAAAATCACATCTGACATCTTTCCTAAGCAATAACATTGAACAAGGCAAGGATAAAGATTGCGCAAACGAAATTATTACGTGTTTCTTGTCATGTTTATTGTTCATTTCTTATGGTGGTATTGTACTGTTTTGTACAACCAAAAACAAAACTTCCTGTCTGAATAGGAAAGAAAAATTTTACTCTGGGTTTTTTTGCAGATCTGAGTAATTTTTCATCTTTAGTGCATAGGCAGCATTGTGGTGAAAGGAAGAAATCCCTGCCCATTATAGAAGCTGTCACTGAAATCCATGGGGTTAAAATCAGGCATGTTCTATTACAGGGTAGTTGACAGGAAAGAGAGAATGTAATCATTGACCTTTAATGTTAAATGACATTACCATTGTTGAATGGGCCACTATCAACATCCTAGGTCTGCCATTAACCAGAAGTTGAACCAGAAGGGTTCTTCTCTCATTAGGGAGAAATGGCTGCCTGTAGTTTAACCCAAGAGTCACTAGGTGAGGGGCAAAATTGAGAAGGTGAGACCATCATGGCCAGTAAAAGAAAATCTATGCTATTGGCATCACTCCACAGTGCAAAGCAACAGTTCAACCAACTGAGCTACGCCTCACCTCCCCACCTCCACAGCCCCCACACCATTGCCATATGAATATGTGGTTACATGATCAGGTCAGAGTCCAGGAATTGTGCAGTGAGTAACCACGTGACTCCACAAAGCCTGTCCACCATTGACAAGGTCAGCATTGTGATGAACTACTGCATGCTTTCCTGGCTGAGTGCAACTCCCCAAGAAACTCAAAACCATCCAGGACACAACAATCCATTGAGGCTTGGAGCACCCTGTTCACCACATTCAACATTCACTCCATCTGGCACCAATGCAGCAGTGTGCATCATCTACAAGATGCACTGCAGTAACTCATCAAGGCTTGTTCAACAACTCTTCCAAACCCATGTCCTCTGCCATGAGGAAGGACAAGGCACCAGATGCAAGTTCCCTTTCATGTTCCACATCATTCTGACGTGGACACACATCGCAGTTTCTTTGCTGTTGCTTGGCCAAAGCTTCGTACACCCTTCCTGACAATGGTGTTGGTGTCCCTACACCCCAGGGATGACAGTAGTTCAAGAAGGAAGGCCATCACCATCTTCTGTGGAACAATTGGAGATAGGCAATGAATACAGGTCTAGCCAATGCTCATATCCCATCAGCACATAAACAAAAAAACATTAATTGCTATTTTCTGAATCTAAGCAAGTTTTGGCCAATTCAGTATCATTCAGAAAATGGTGAGCTTGGTTGAAAATCGGGTCTGTGTGTTGTTAATGTTTTTGTTAATGCTTTTCAAACATGGCCTTGCTGAATGAGGCAATCCTTACTGATGGCAACAATCGTTGGAGATATGGTTCTGATTTAAGCAACAATGCAAATTTACAGAAATTTAATGACATCTGAACAAACCAATTGAGCTAAGCATGGATTTTGAAAATGACTTTATGTGAAATGTTGATATTTTTTCAAATGTCAAGGCATTCTCTAGGCACAGGCACTGCTCATACTTTATAGATGTGATGAGGTCCATCATCAAACAGTACAAGAAGTTTTACACAAAGCAGCAGTTTTGATAATATGTCTAATTAATGCTTTGGGACTCTCTTATGTATGCACAGTGGGCATAAAACACACTAAAGGAACCTTAGCATCTGCAATATTGATTTTTTTCTTATGAAAATATGTTGGATTACTATACTAGCCACCTGCTGTATGAATATATTCATGAAGGTAGAAAGCAGAGGCCCCTCAGGATAAAACAACAGCACACGTGGAAGAATCTTCCAGAATTTTTTCCACTTCGATTTGAACACCAAATCTGTCATCGCTGTGGAAAAACCCAAACTGAAATTGATATTGATATGGATAATACCATGATAAATTCAAGAATAATTTGAATGCATAATTGAAAATTAAGCCCCAGTAACACTGTTCTGAAAAATAAACATTGGAATGGATTTTCTGGGCTCAAGACTGAAAATTATTGCTGTGGCACATGTGGCAGAAATGTTGGCCAGGGCTAATGTTGTGTGCAGTGGCTGCAGAACCTGGGAACAGGTGTGACAATGTGGGAGAAATGGCAGATTTAAACAGCATGAAAATTCATCTCCAGAGGTCATTCAAAAATAGGTGGTGTTAAATCCACCACACATTATATGCAGCACCTGTTAATGATTCCAATCTTTTCTAGAATATCAGTTGGCTTAGTGTGTGCTTAAAGCAACTGAATGAATCAAACTAAAGCAAGAATTTTTTTTTTTAGATTTTAGATTAGATTACATTACAGTGTGGAAACAGGCCCTTCAGCCCAACAAGTCCACACCGACCCGCCGAAGCGCAACCCACCCATACCCCTACATTTGCCCCTTACCTAACCCAAGGGCAATTTAGCAAGGTCAATTCACCTGACCTGCACATCTTTGGATTGTGGGAGGAAACTGGAGCACCCGGAGGAAACCCACGCAGACACGGGGAGAACGTGCAAACTCCACACAGTCAGTCGCCTGAGGCGGGAATTGAACCCGGGTCTCTGGCACTGTGAGACAGCAGTGCTAACCACTGTGCCACCGTGCCGCCCACAGTTAACTTATCAAACAATTTTCCTGAGCAATGTTAATTCTTGACCAGAAAATGAACTGGATTGGCCAAACAAATACTGTGGCTATGTGAGAAAGTCAGAAACTTGGAATTTTAAAACAATAACTCCTCAAAATCTATCCAGCAGTCACAAGTCAGGGGTGTAATGGAATAATCTCCCCGCTTGCTTGGATGGGTAACACTCTAACAACACTCAAGAAGCATGACACCATTCAGAACAAAAAGCCTGCTTAATTGGCAGCACATCCACTCTTTGCAATGCCAATGCATAGTGGTAGCAGTGTGTACCGCTTACATGATGCACTACAGAAACTCAACAAGCCTACTTAAACAGCACCTGTCAAACCACGACCACTTCCTTCTAGAAAGAAGAAGGCAGTAGACACATGGGAAGACCACTATCTCCAAGTTCTATACAAACAAGGAACAAGATTAGGCTACTTGGCTCTTTGAGCCTGGTCTGCCATTCAACAAGATTATGGCTGATCTGATTTTAACCTCAATTCTACATTCCTGCACATTCCTGATAAGCTTTCATCCTCTTGGTAACCAAGAAGTTGTCAAACTCTGACTTGAAAATAAGTAAGGATTCTAAATTGACTGCTTTTTGGGGAAAGGAATTCCAAAAACTCACAACTCTCTGAGAGCTTGTTCATCACAGTTTTTATTTGGCTCCGCAAATATTTAACCTGTGACCCTGAGCTCTAGATTCACCCATAAGAGGAAACATTATTTCAATATCCACCCAGTGAAGTCCTCTCAGGTATTTTAGGTTTCAATTAAGTCATAGCTAACTCTTCTAAACTCCAAAGGATACAGGCCTAGCCTGTCTAGCTTTTCCTCTTAAGGCAATCTGTTCATTCAGCTCTAAACCACTGGCCAGGAGTTGCAATCTGACAGATCTATGGAAGCTTCTTTTATTTACAGACGTATACATGTTCTACTGTAAGCAGACAGCATCTTTCTCCAGGACAGATTGTTTCTTCCCTCTTCTTGGAGTCTATGCTAGACTGTTGATGTCACTGTTACATCATTGCATACATTCAGTACTGTACATCACAGCACAGGTATAATCTCAATTTTATAACATCATTATGAAACCATTCCTTGAAATATTCATTCTCATCATCTCCCCTCAAAATCTGAACTTGTGTGGTGCCTTTACAGCTCTCCATCATGCTCATCATTTATCATCATTGATCAATAATGATAGTCTTCAATTATTTCACTGACTGGATTACAATTCTGTGCAGCAGTTGATGTAATCTTCCTGTCATCATCCCGGAGTTTGTGCCAGTCAAACTCATACACTCTTGCAGTCTCTAATAATATTAGGTCTTTCTATTTTTCCTGAGCATTCCAAACAGAGTTTGAATGAGATAGGATCATGGATGATCAGTTCACCTCAGATTTGTGTCTTCATTCTTAAATTCTATTTCAATAATGATACATGTGTTCTTACCATTCTGTCCATAAGCAACTTTGCTAGTGAGAAAACTTTGCTTACAAGTGTTGCTTTACGGCTCATGAGGGCTAATCCCAATCACTATTTTTAGACATTAATATTTTGATGGTTTTAATTACCTTCTCAGCCTTTCCATTAACCTACAGCTGAAGGGAGAGTTAGGAATAAATTCATTCCATTGTCTTCAGCAGGTTTCTTGAGGAATTCATTCATGAACTGTGGACCACTTTCCAAGACAATTTCAACTGGAGACCATTGGTGGAGAAGTCATTTTTATTATTGTTTTGGTTGTTGCAGTGTCCAGTAGCCACCTTGAATAGTAACATACAATAACCAAATGTGTCTTTTCCTCCAAAATTGAAGAGAACTAGTCCAAAAAGCCTGTGTGGAAATCTAGATGGTAATAGAGGTTCTGTTGATGTTCGGCTATTTATTGTTCAAGTATGGCACAGCAACATTAAACTTTAATTGCTTTGGAAATACCAGGCTGCCAGACAGTTTGTTGTCTAGAAACTCTACAGTTTACTATTCCTATGTAACCAAATTTGATTTAGTAAAGAGTTTCTTCCCTCATGGATCTCATTATCACCAATCTCTGGTAAAAGACAAGAAGATTGACAACTTTCATAAGATGCTTTCTCTGTTTGTGGTAAGATATTGAGAGCTGATCCATAAAGATCATTTCTCAACTCCCCTCCTTGGAAGAATTTTCTCATATAGATATGCTCCACATCTTCTTTCTGTGATTTCCCAATTCCTTCTAGCTTTCTCTCAGGGGCCGGTAATAAAAAAAATTCTTTTGGCAGATGAAAATGCCTTCAGTCTAAGGGCTAAGTCTGGAGTTACTGATCAACAAGAGTTTTGAATAATGCATCTGTTATGATCTGAGTTGTCCTTTGTACCTGTGTACGCTGTGGGAATTCTTAGCAGAATTTGTGTCCCCTTATCTTGCTGCAGGCATCCTTTAAATACTTCTAGAATATCAGTTGTGTGCATGCAGTTTTGCTCAGTAAAGATGCACTGTGATTGCATGAGATCGAGCATGATTTATTGACCTCTTACTCCTTGTAGCTAAGTGTGGTCGCAATCAGAACTTTTACTGAGAGCTCTGTGCCAAATCAAGAATTGTTGAGGCATTAAAATGTGTTTGAGTTCTGTTCTCCAAGACCCATATTCCCCACTGTCAAAAGCTAAAACCTCAGTGAAAAATCAATTTAAAATAGATTTAGCTATTTGCACGCCAGACAAGGAGAAAGTAGGCAAGAGATGGAAAGCTGAAAGATCTGACAACTTTAGGAATAATTATTATCATATTAGATAAAGCTGAACAGGTTAATGTATTGACCAATACATGCGCCAATACTTACATTAATCTGAAGTTTTACAAAATTTTGAATACAAGTCACATGCTAGCATTATAGCCAGTGGCTGTATAATTAAAATGGATTAAAAACTAGTGACTCAGCTTATTGAGATACTCAACAAATGACTCAAAGCAGGATGCATACAGATTTAATTCCAAATATACACTGAATTAACTAATCTCAGTGGAGGCCAGATAAGGTCTACAATTGATCTCAGCGCATTCAAATTAGGAAGATAAAAAGTGTGCAAGTTTCATGCATCCAATTGTTTATCGATGTATGTAGCCCCTAAAGTACATTACAGTCTTCAAAACAAAAGTGCTTCATTATCCTTCACTTGGTCATCCAGCTCCTTGCCATCAATAACCATCAGTGGAAAATGCAGACTATTTTGTCTACCTTGGTAGCTTTCTATCAAATAACTTAATTCTCTGTGAAGTCACTCAGCTCTGCATTCAGCATCTCAGCTCTCTGAGGACCCATGACTTTGAATATAAAGGGTGGATGTGTCTCTGAAAATGCCAAGTCTGTTGTTCTCTCATCTCTACAGCATGGCCCTCTCTCCTGCATTGTTTGCAGAAAGCATCAATTTCTTGCAACATAACCTTCAAACTCATCAGGATGATTGTAAAACCAATGGGGTAGTGCTTTAACTTTGATCGCAATCAGGAAATTGTGACTAAAATACACCACAAACTACGTTGGTTAGATTAAAGTTCAAATTTCTGTTAAAGGCTATTTGCATAAACATAAACATAAATTCTTCCATGAAGTAACACCATTAGAAAATAATGTTTCTTTTATGTCTCTAATAAGTATTCGTTTATATACATAAGGATGGGAATCAGCTGCAGTTTTAGTAATGCAGCTGAAGATGGATTTATTACCAGTAAATAACATTTTAAATAAATGCCCAGTCCTCCTCTTACTGTGAATAACCAGATTTAAATTCAGTACAAATCTTTTCAAAAATCTGTACTGAACCATTTAATAAGTCCATTGCTATTGGATAGCTAGTATTCTAGAAAGCAAAGTATTTTTTACATGTAACTACATTTGTGTGTTGGACACCAGAGTCTATGTGGCGAAAAAAATGAACACAATATGAAGTGGCCATTGTGAGCTTATCCTAATTTGGGTGACGTGAATCATGACCTAGAATAAAAGATTGCTAACAGCAGAAAAATAAGACATTTTGGAACCAATTCACTTGGATTTAAACTTCCTCAGTCTTTTGCAGATCATTCTACTCAAATTGTGCTGATGTTACCAATTCAAGAAACGTAGGATCTCTACCCCAAAGTTTTTGTCCTCTCAAAAACCATCCGTGTCAGATTTAAAGTAAATATCACCTTTGCCAGGCTGGTCATATATGCCAAATATCTGATTCCAGGCTCCTAAATTAGCTACTCCATTTCGAACTGGCCTCCAGAAAAAGAGTTATAAAGATATAAAAAAATTCTAATTTGAAAAAAAAGTAGTATTAATATCAATACAAGAGAGGAAAGCATCAAAGGCTACAAAATGCAGTTTTCTGTCTGAAGGTACACAAGTTGGAATTGCTAAAGAAGATCAGAAATATAGACCAAATAAAGAATGTCAATCTGCTACAACTATATGACAGAATGTTGTTCATTTACTAGCAAAATATGCCTGTCCAGAATTTCTTAATAAAATCATTCAAATATTCAGCAAAGAAATGGCAAATCTTTAAACTTCAATCTACATTTTATTTTTTTCATGCTCAGAGAAAACTTTACTCAATATCAAGATATTGCCAAAACGAGAAAGCTCCGTGTGTGTGAAAGCTGGATGGTTAGTGTTGAATACCTTCACTGCCTCTGTCAAAGGTGACACCTCAAAACCTCCTACTTGGGTGAGTTGCTGGAATTACATGCATTGAATGACACACCAGGCAGGAACCAGGAATGAATAGGGGCATGGTTTTAGAAAATAAAGAAGGAGAAATGTGTTCTTAATTATCTGTGAATCCAAGGCAATAAAACCTCCTGAAGATAACAGCTTTTTAATATGAATAAAGAACAGAAATATACTGCAGTCTGATCCAGCTGGGATCAGCTGTTCTTTTCTAGCTAGAGACAAGAACTGAAATGCCTTAAAGGTCAAAATCAGTGTATTATTATGGATTTTCTGGCACTATTACATCATTCTGGTGCAAGAATGCAGAACAAAATGAAAGCACAGTGTACTCAATTAAAGCAGTAGCACTTGTAATACAAACAAATATTGTGCAGTAATAAACATGAATTGTTCCTCGTCAAACCAACTTCTCCACAGAGCTCTCATAGTAGAATGCTTATAATTAGACAGGAGAAAGCAATCCACTACAGGGGAACAAAGTTTGAAGGTAAGATTTTGACTTGAGGCACTCATTACTTGAAAGAGAATTTTGCATTTTCTCAATTACTAGCTGCTTAGCCTAATGCCCAGTTAATTAAAACCTACAAGAAGGAAACAACTGGCCCCAGCGTTAGTACTTTCTCCTCGGGAGGTTGTCTGAACAATCCCGAAGTGCTGCACTGTTTAAAGTTGGTACCTTCAGGATGAGATGGTGAACAAAAATCATCTTGGCCTGTTCAACTGAAAGTTAAAGAAATACCAGTACCACCTGAAGGCAACCAAAAGACATCTCCTGGTCAACTGGCTAACAGTCACCACTTAGCAGATATCATTAAGAAACAGATTAAATTATTATACAACACGTCTGTTCATGAGTACACTTCAAACTTAATCTTAAAGAATGTTTGAAAGTTCTCAGAATGCAATATGTTCTCACATTAGTCCAAGTATTTGCCTTTAGTGCTGAAATATTCACCTAATACACGAGGCTTAACAGCTTAACGTAATCCCCAGGAAAGGAATGATACAGTTTGATGCTGTCAACATTAGGACTTCTTGAACATTGCTGAAAAGACAGACATGTTGCAGAATGCCAGGTTATAGTCCAACAGGTTTAATTGGAAGCACTAGCTTTCGGAGCTCTGCTCCTTCATCAGGTGGTTGCGAAGTACACCATTGTAAGACACAGAATTTATAGCAAACGTGTCTTACAATGGTGTACTTCGCAACCACCTGATGAAGGAGCAGTGCTCCGAAAGCTAGTGCTTCCAATTAAACCTGTTGGACTATAATCTGGTGTCGTATGAATTTTAACTTCGTACACCCCAGTCCAACACCGGCATCTCCAAATCGTGTTGCAGAATCTTTTCATTGTAAACTCGTTTAGGTAAACACAGAAGTTGCCAACTTTCAAATGGGTCACAAAATTTATACAACATGAGAAAAGCATGACTGGTTTATTGCTAGCACAAGGGGGGATAGCTTTAAATTGAGGGGTGATAGATATAGGACAGATGTCAGAGGTAGCTTCTTTACTCAGAGAGTAGTAGGGGCATGGGACAAACTGACTGCAACAGCAGTAGACTCGCCAACTTTAAGGGCATTTAAATGGTCATTGGATATAATATGGACGAAAATGGAATAGTGTAGGTTAGATAGGCTTCAGATTGGTTTCACAGGTCGGCGCAACATCGAGGGCCGAAGGGCCTGTACTGGGCTGTAATGTTCTATGTTCTATGATGGCAGGCCAAAGAGTTGCCAAGCAGTAGACAATGGGGAAGTATTGGTTGCCCAAGCTCCTCAGGCAATTCAATAAATGATCTTGAACTTTTCCCTTTTTGTAGAGAACATTTCCCACTGTGCAAATGTATATGACCTCGAACAAGCATAAATGAACAATATTATGAGCTTGACTGTCTATCTTACATTATTTGTTAGTAGCTATTGCCATACTCAGGATTGTTCAGCAAGTGCTGACCTATCACAGAATAATATCTAAAAGCTGATGTTTCATTTTGAATTTTTCAAGCACAAGCTGCTTGAGTATAGTTTGTATTCTTCCCAATACAAGCAACTGAAGTAACATGTTATTTGATTCAGTCAGGCAATTAGAATAGATTAAATTATATTCTCTACATTATGGAAACAGGCCCTTCAGCCCAACAAGTCCATACCAACCCTCTGAAGAGTTACCCACCTAGACACATTCCTCTACATTTACCCCTGACTAATGTACCTAACACTATGGGCAACTTCGCATGGCCAATTTACCTGACCTGCACATCTTGGGATTGTGGGAGGAAACCAGAGCACCCGAAGGAAACCCATGTAGACATGGGGAGAAGGTTGGCTGAGTTAATTCCAGGTAGGGTCTACTTTGGTGACATTCTCTTTTCAGAGATATAAGGAAATTTATTGTGCTTATAGTATGCTGTATTTAACCATTAGGCAAATGGTAGAAGGTAACATGACTTAAATATATGGATTTTTTTAAAGGAGGTGATTGTAGGAAGATTGCTCCTACTCTATAGTTTTATTTCAAAACCATCTAAATCAACATATTAGGTAACACACTGGAATAAGTTTTTACCTTTAATGCCACAATAGTAAATTTGCAGCTCATTTTTCCAAGTAGTTCCACTGTCATTGTTGGGGAGTGTTAGTAAAAGATTGAAAGTGTTCACATGGGAATGGTTAGCATATATAAGAGTGATAACAGCATGTTTTCTTCTGAAGCTAACTTCGGGCACCAATTGAACTGTTCTCAATTGATGGGCCAGGGTGTAATTAGAGAACATGAACAATGCTTGAGAGAGAGGCGGGGAAAACTGTCCCAGCTCCAGGAAAGTATGCAGAACCTGCTCCTGCTGCAGACGAGGGGGGTCGAAGTCACGGAGAACCTCAAAGAGGTGAAGGGCCAGCAAGCCTCGCTCTTTGCCTCGGAGGCCTCCAAGATAATCTTCCGGTCCAGGGTCCGCTCGGTGGACCAGGACGAGACGTGCTCATGTTTCTTCTTCCAGCAGGTGCACAAAGAGAGCTCCGTGCTCAGCAGCCTGAAGGAAGAAGATGGCTCCATAACGTCATCTCAGGCTGACATCATGAGGATCAGTAAATCCTTCTATGCCAGTCTGTATGACATGAAGCCGACCGACAGCGCGGCCTCCCAGTCGTTCCTGTCCTCTATCACAGAGGTCTTAGACGACGGAACACGAGAGAGGCTGGACCAGCCGCTATCTCTGGATGAGCTGACCAAGGCCCTCGAGTCCTTCGTAAAGAATAAAACTCCCGGAAGCGACGGCTTACCGGTCGAGCTCTATTCCGCTCTGGTTGGCCGGGACCTGCTGGAGGTGTATGTCAGTATGCTTCGGGCAGGTACCATGAGTGAATCCATGAGGAAAAAATTCTGTCAAAGGTTATCACCAACCGGGTCAGGTCTGCTCTGGGGTCGGTGATTCACCCTGACCAAACCTGTGCTGTGCCGGGCACAAGATCGCTGAGAGTCTCACACTCCTCAGGGATACGATCGCCTACGTGCAGGACAGAGGGTTGGACAACTGCCTGATCAGCCTGAACCAGAAGAAAGCCTTTGACAGGATATCACACAGGTATATGAGAGATGTTCTCTCCAAAATGGGCTTTGGGGAGGGAATCTGCAATTGGATCAGATTGCTCTACACCAACATTGTCAGTGCAGTCTCAATCAATGGGTGGGAACCAGATAGCTTCCCAGTCAGATCTGGAGTCAGGTAGAGCTGCCCTCTCTCTCCTGCCTTGTTTGTGTGCTACATAGAGCCATTTGCCGAGTCCATCAGGAAGGATGTGAGCCTGAGAGGGGTGACTATTCCTGGCAGCGGGGGCCTGCAGGTCAAGGCCTCCCTGTACATGGATGACATTGCCGTTTTCTGCTCAGATCCACTGTCCATGCACAAACTCATGTGCATATGTGGCCAGTTCAAACGCGCCTAGGGGGCCAAGGTAAACCAAGGCAAGAGCGAGGCCATGCTCTTCGGGAACTGGGCCAACCAATCCTCGATCCCCTTCACCATCAGGACTGACCACCTGAAGGTGCTGGGTATCTGATTCAGGGGCCGGGGCGTGTGCCAAGTCTTGGGAAGAGCGTATCAGAAAAGTGAGGCAGAAACTGGGCAGATGAAAGCTACGGTCGCTCTCCATCACGGGAAAAAACCTGGTCATCAGGTGTGAGGCACTGTCATTGCTGTTATATATGGCACAGGTCTGGCCTATTCCCAGAACCTGTGCCGCTGCAGTCACCCGGGCCATCTTCCAGTTTATATGGAGGTCAAAGATGGACCGGGTCCGAAGGGACTCGATGCATAAAGATCTGGGCAGCAGGGGAAAAAAACACATCCAATGCCACCCTCACCCTGATGGCCACCTTTGTGTGTCGCTGCATCAAGCTGTGCGTGGATCCCCGGTACGCAAACACCAAGTGTCACTACGTACTGAAGTTCTACCTGTCCCCGGTGTTAGCCTATCGAGCAGTTCCCTGAGTAGACTGTCAAAGCCATTTGGCAGAATGCCTCATCGCCAGAACTTTCCAACAAGCACCAAGACATGGCTTGGCTGGTGGTGAGAAGGGCTCTGCCTGTGAGATCCTTTATGCACGCCCGGACACTCAGCCGCACCGCACACTGCCGTCGAAGCGGCTGCGGGGGGGACGAGACTGTCACACACCTCCTTCTGGAATGTGCCTATGCAGAAGAAGTCTGGAGAGGAATGCAGGAGTGTTTGTTGAGGTTCGTCCCGAGCAGCACCGTGACGCGGGACTCCGTGCTCTACGGCCTGTTCCCCGGGACGCACACTGAGACGAACATCAACTGTCCCTGGAGGATCATCAACTCGGTGAAGGACGCTCTCTGGGCGGTCCGAAACCTGTTGATCTTCCAGCTGAAGGAGTTGACCCCGACTGAGTGTTGCAGACTGGCACATTCCAAGGTCCAGGACTACGTGTTGAGGGATGCGCTGAAGCTTGGGGCAGCTGCCGCCAAGGCGCGGTGGGGAAAGACCACCGTGTAACATCTGCCTGCCTAAGAAGAACAGGGGGCCCACGCAGTCATTTGGGCTCTGCTGACGCCTCAGCTAATTATATGGACATACGATTGATAAATGTACAGACCTGTATATACAAATGATAAATTTTGATCTCTGTATGCAAAGAAATGGAATGTTTCCGTGTGTGTGGCATGACCAACTGTACAGACCATCAAAATATTTTACGAATAAAGTATATTTTTGAAATTAAAAAAACATGAACAATGCTTGGAATATTGCAACCTTTGAATCAGGTCTGATGTCAGAGCTATAATTTGACATCAGATAGTCTGAAAATACATATTCATGCGAGCCTGAATCACAGGGTGTCCTCTTCTTCATTGTTCAAGGCAGACGTTATAATACAAGAAGAAGAGCTGCTGGTTGGTCCACCATAGCCTCATTCAAATGTTAGGTCCCTCGTTGGTGTTTGCAGTTTTCATCACCGGCATTGCTAATAAAGGTGGACATAAGCAGACTGCTGCAGGTCAACAAAATAATAAAGTTAATGGATTTCACGCAAATCAAACCACCAAGTGCACACTATAGCGATATACATTAACAATAATTTTTGAGCATAAATTATCTGACAGTACAAAATATGTCCTCTACTCATTTCAGAATTTGACTTTTACATTGGGAAGCCAGGTCTAACAACAAAAAAGGTAATGATTCCAGAACCTTTCAATAAGTCAGAGAAGAAACCTCCTCATGTTTGTAATGATGCAGCAGCCAGATAATTAGTGACAAAAAAAAAGCCAACTATCCCTCTCCTTTGGCAGTCAACCTTTGCTGTGCAGTTAGCCTTCCAATATCAAGACTTTTGTTAATTTAGGGCATAATATTAGTCTGACCTGATCAGGAATCAGAAATTGCACGATTTCATTCATTGCCACTGCTTATTCAGTTACAATGTTGCTGTCCTTGCTGGTTTCCCAACATGCCATACCCCAGACCCCTATGTAAACCACAACTTGTCTAAACTTCATCACCTGCAGCTTTATCCTGCTTTCTCTCTGTGCTTTCCTTGTTGTCATCCATTGGCTCTCCCTGCTCCATTGCATGATATTCCAATTCGTTCACCTAATTTTTAAACTCCTGTGTGTTCTCAGCTCATTTTATCTCTCATTTGTCTCCAGCATCTTATCCTCTCCTACACCTTTACATTCTCTGTCTTCGGCCTTATTTGCATCCCTTATTCCTTCGGTGATATAGCCTGCAGCTGCCTGAGCCCTAATCTCTAATACCTCCTCCCCAAAACAACTCTGACTTTCAATTTTGCCATCCTTTTTAAAAAATCTGTTCAATCTCAATCATTTGACCAAGCTTTCAATCACCTCTCAATTTCTCTTTCTATGACTCCTATAACTGTCTTATCAATATCCACTGTAGAACATGGCCTTGGGAGCTCTATGCATTAACAGCACTACATACAGGTTAATTGTTGCTGCTGCTACTTTTAGATCACAGGAGAGCAATTGGAACAAACAAGTAACTTTGTAGATCCTTATACAGTACTAAAGGAACCCTTGATCTGAATCATGTAATGCTGCACCATGTTCTAATTGATGACCTTGCCAAGACCTTAAATAAAAATTAGCCTTTACTCTCACTTTTTGCTAATGTTGGTTCATTCAATTATTGCAGCAGTGGGAATCCTCAGAGAAGTGTTAAACAACAATAATAATCTGTTCAATTTAGCTCAGTGGAGCATTCTTGTCTGAGTGTGGAAATTGTGAGCTCAATGCCCTTTCTGGGACAGTGTACACAATTTAGTTTAGCACCATAGTGGAAGAAAGACTTGCATTTATAGAACTACTTTCATAATCTCATGGTGTCCCAAAATGATTTGCAACCAAAGAAGTACGCTTGAAATGCAAAATAGAAAATGCACCAAGTGATTTGTATACTGCAGCATCCTACAACAGCATCCTACAACAGTAGTGAAATACTGACCAGATAATTGTCTTGGTCATGACTGAGTTGGTGGCCTATTCCATGTAGCATCTGATATTTAATTCAATTGAATTCAATGGAACTGAAAATTGGTTGCATGTAACAAACAACCAATTTGATTGTGCCCGTAGGGGCCACCATACAATACAGACTTCAAGTCCAGTTTCTTTCAATGTTATTAGTTGAAGGACAAATATTAGAATACCAGGGAGAATTCGCATCTGCTTCATCAAGTATCGCCAAGGATTTGTAATATGCTCTCAGAAGATCACTGTGGTAATTGTTAACTCCTTTTGTATATGGTTGTTTGGGATACATCACCATAGAGTATCGACACAAGAGGCACTGTTCTTAGAAAACAAGAAAGTTTATTGCATGATAGTAATAAATAGTCACAGCTGGAAGCTAGTGTATCATAAATACTAGAAATACTAAGTACTAGATAATTACATACACCTTAGGAAGCTGATAGAGATGCATTTGCTTCCTCTGAAAGCTAGCATAGCATTCCTTTTCTCTACATACTACAGAATACGTAGAGCCAATGTTACATGAACATGGATGGTTTACTCAATATCAATCTGCACTGCTCCCTCCCACCCCCCTCGCCAACCACTTCTTCATCTTAGTTGACCTAATTTACAATCAGTTATACATCTATATTACATTTACCACCACCTATTTCACCCCAAGTCTGTGACTTCACAATTGCAGGTGGTCTGTCGTATGTTTTGCCTCAAGGCAGGTATTTAAGACATGTTTGTGATATCATCACTATTATAGCATGTGATCTGACAATGTAAAAATCTCGGAATCCATCTCAGCAGAAACCACATCATGCTGATGGAAGCATGTGCTACTGTTTGTAACTGAATAGCTTAGTGTTAGCCCAGACATCAAAGTACCTGTCACTGTCATGTTTGAGGAGCTGTAATAAACCTCTAATGAATCTTTTACATTAGCTATATGCAGTTCTAATGTCACGACAGTGAACAGAAGTTACCTAAGACCACAAGACCTAGGAGCAGAAATTAGGCCATTCAGCCCATCGAGTCTGCTCTGCCATTCAATTTTGGCTGATAAGTTTCTCGACCCTATTTTCCCACTTTCTCCCTGTAACCGTTGATTCCCTTGATACTCAAGAACCTATCTCAGTCTTAAATATATTAATGACCTGGCCTCCACAACCTTCTGTGGCAATGAATTCCATAGATTCACCAATCTCTAGTTGAAGACATTTCTCCTTATCTTTGTTCTAAAAGGTCTTCCCTTTACTCTAAGGTTGTACCCTCGGGCCCTAGTCTCTCCTAGTAATGGAAACATCTTCCCAACATTCACTCTGTTCAGGCCATTCAATATTCTGTATGTTTCAATTAGATCCCCCCTTATTCTTCTAAACTCCATCATCTATAGACCCAGAATCCTCAAATATCCCTTGTATGTTAAACTTTTCATTTCTGGGGCCATTCTTGTGAACCTCCTCTGAACACGCTCCAAGGCTAGTACAGCCTTCCTGAGATATGGGGTTCAAAACAGCACACAATATTACAAATATGGTCTGTTCAGGCCCTCAGAAGTACATCCCTGCTTTTATATTCAAGTCCTCTCAAACTAAATGCCATCATTGCATTTGCCTTCCTAATTACTGACTCAGCCTGCAAGTTTACATTGAGAGAATCCTGGACTAGAACTCCTAAGTCTCTTTGCACTTCAGACATCTGAATTTCCTCCTCATTTTGAAAATAGTCCATGTCTCTATTCTTCCTATCAAAGTGCATGACCTCACCCCTTCCCACGCTGTACTCCATCTGCCACTTCTTTGCCCACTCTCCTAACCTGTCCAAATCCTTCTGCAGCCTCCCTGCCTCCTCAATGCTACCTGTCCCCATTCCTATCTTTGTATCATCTGCAAACTAAGCCAGAATGCCCTCAGTTCCTTCATCTAGATCATTAATGTATAAAGTGAAAGGTTGTGGCCCCAACACTGAGCCTTGCAGAACACCACGTGCCACCAGCTGCCATCCTGAGAAGGACCCTTTTATCCCCACTCTCTGCTTTCTGCCAGACAGCTAAGCTTCTATCCATGCTAGCATCTTGCCTCTGACATCATGGGCCCTTATCTTACTCAGTGGCCTCCTGTGCAACACCTTGTCAAAGGCCTTCTTGAAGTCCAGGTAGGTAACATGCATTGGCTTTCCTTGGTCTAATCTGCAAGTTACTTCCTCAAAGAATTCTAGCTGATTTGTCAGACATGACCTCCCCTTGATGAAACCATGCTGATAAGGTACAAGTCAACTATTGGAGGCAAAAGCCCACAAACATCATGCCAGATCATATTGGCAGCATTGTGGGAAACAGCAATGGCCACTTACAAAAGAATCTGAGTTCTTTGTGGCAGATGCGTGGAATCCTTACTGAAGGTCAATTAGAATGACAGCTTCAAATCTTAAAACATTCAGAAGACTGACAGCACCAATTTCTGTGAGTATAGGTCTGCAAGTTAAATAGCCAAGAGGCAGACTTAAACTTTAATCAAAATAAAGGTAAGTTTTATCAAGGCAGAATCTCTGTGTTGTTTCAGAAAAAGAATTGTCAATTTAATTTCCTCTTTAAAAGTCAAAAGTCTTCATAGCATTAAAAGTCAAACAAAAGTAAAAGGTTACTCTCAGCTTAAATAAACCTTCAGATTGAATTTACAATCTCTTAACAACTAAAAAAAAAGCACTTCCTGCCCTAAAGTAGATTGCCAATATGCAGGGATTGGTTGTATGCAACTTTGGATCCCAAATTTGGGATCAGAACAGAGTGAAGCCTTTGTGATGTTGTCACATTTTATTTGCTTTAAATGGAATCTAGGTTTGGTTCCTCGGATGAGTAGAGTTCCAACACTCAGGAAACTTGACACCATACTTGATCAGCTTCATTTCCCCAGACATTGATTCTCTTTAACACCAATACAGAATAGCAGCGGTGTGTAACACCTACAAGATGTATTGTGGTAACTCACTCAGGCTTCTCCAATAGCACCATCCAAATGCTGTAAGCATTATCATCTCGAAGAACAAGGGCAGCTGATACATGAGAATGCCACAATCTGCATGTTCCTTTCCAAGCTACTCACCATCCTCACTTGGAAATATATTGCCATTCCTTCATTATCTCTAGGTCAAAAACCCATAGCTCCCCCGAACAGCATTGCAGCTGTTCCTGCACTAAATGGGCTGCAGCAGTTCCAGGTTTTAGCCCCCTCACACATTTGCAAGGAGATCTTCCAACTGCTAGATACCTGTTGTACAGAAGTGGCAAGAAAATGCATATGCTCAAATCTTTGTGTAACCACAATTCACAAGATTCAAACCACACCTACTGTGATAGCACAGGCTATGTGTGATCGAATTAAATTAATCATTATTTTTGCTGGATCTGAGCCAGTCATGAACTGTAATTGGCAACTGCTGAGGATGAACAACAAGAAGAGTTGCAAAAGACCATTATCTAAGGATGGCCTAACGTTGTTAAGAAAGATCCTGAGAATTTTCTTGCATGTTGGCTATACAGACATGAACTAGTATTTCTCAGCAAGCGATTCCCATGTCCTAATGACGAAAGCATTTATGCCAAAATACTAAGTTTGCATTTACACAAATTCATATGGATATTGAATGTACAAGACTAGCAATGTGAATCTGAGTACTAGCCAGGAATGAATCAGGCTGTTCAATGACTTGGGAGGCACACGTGACATGACAAATGTTCTAACCCCAGCAGAGGAGGGAGCTTCAGTATCCACACAAAGTTCCAGCCATTTCTTGGGCGAAAACAACAACAGACTTATTCACAGTGTATGGGGAAGATTATATTTTTGTGACAGATTATATCCCCAAAAAATTCCAATGTTTGATGATTTAGCAAATGGGAAGTGCAACCATCACTAAAAGGCTAAGCAATATTTTCTGATTTTTTTTGGTTTACCGGAATGGGTAGTCTGAAAACAGATGACAGTTCAAAACCAAACCACTTTAGGATGTGTGCTATGTAAGTTGTGACCTATCTCACGTTGTCACCCCGCTATCCCCTTTCAAATGGTCTAGCAGAACATAAGGTAAATTTATCAAGTCAGTGGTTGTGTTGAGGAACAAAATAAGGTTTTTACATTGCATTGCAAAATGTTCATGTAACCAAATGGCGAAGGGACTACCATCTCCAACATATCTTATGCTCAGAAAGCAGGTGTGAACAAATCTGAGTAGCAACCGATTATCTAAACATTCTGAGAGAGAGAGAGCAGACTTCTTCAATGACAGAGAAGGATGGAACAGATACAGATACATGGATCAGGTACAGAACCATCATAACTGGATATCAGACAGAGAGTGCAAGTCCAAAATGCTCTCACAAACACTGGATATCAGAAAAATGTTTAAAATATGCAACCAGCTCAGATCGTATGAAATCATTACTGATGATGGTGCTGATTGGCAAAGGAGCAGAAGCCAGATCAAACCAATGTACAACAAGTCAATCCTGCATGGAGAGAGTAAGGAAGAAAACTCTGACAATGATGCACTGTAGCCAGCAACAGCCAATCAAGTTGTCAACTAAAGAAATTGAGAATAACACATACTTCAATCGACGAGTGTATGATGGCCAGATCAGGATAAGCTGTCAAAGATCCAAAGCACTACATTGAAGTTTAAACTGTTAAACATGCAAATTTCTTTTGTATCTATTTATTTAATAATCAATTCAACATCATGTTCTCAAGTACAGCCATGTATATCTGTTTGAAATTAATTATGTTATGTTTTTTAACAAGGGGGAATGTTGTATTATGTCTAATAGCTAGTATGCAGAAAATCTTTAAGAAACTTGCTTGTGATATCATCACTGTAGCCTAGCATATAACCGTAAGGTACAAAGGCCTCCAACTCCATTTTCACGTGAAGCCAAGATATCATGCCCATGTTACACCAAGGACAAATAGATATTGAGCCCACAAGAACACCAGCAGTGTAAATCTATGAAGTGGTCAGGGAGGAATCAGGATATTCAATGACTCATGAATGTATATGAGGAATGTCAAACATACCATCCCTAGCAGCAGTGGGAACCTCTATATGCACACAATGTTCCATCCATTCTTTGGACAAAAACAGCAATTGACCTGGTCACAGTGCACAGATGTATGCTGATGGACATATTTGTAACTGAATGGTTTAGTGTTAGCTCAGACATTGAAATGCCTGTGATTAACTTACACATATCTTGCTTTTATGTTATAGAAGCTAATGTAAGTAGTGTCACATCAGGTACAAATATCCTGCTGGAAGTAAAAGCCCAAAATGCGCTGGCAGATCAGTCTGAACATTTCACACTTCTGTTGGACTGCTGTCTTTTGAGTCGGAAGAATAACATGTCTCTTACTTGAGGAGTGTTGATTTTGATTCTGATCTGTGGACCATTTCTGCACTGAAGGATCTTTAATTTCCTAAACATCCTCCACCAAGAATGTCGTTCATGCGGATGTTGTTGGTGGTCGATTACATTATCTAGAGGATCCTTAGCCATCTAAAACAATTTCACAAAGGAATCCTTCTTTGCTGCTTAAGATAATTGTCTATAACATGACCTCAAGAGCTTTTAGTTGCCTAAATGTCCATTAGAGACGACAGCTGATCTCTTGAAACTGATATTTACATCCTTCACAAGTTTAAAGTATTTATGTTCTTCTTCAGCCCAAAGTGAATGATCCAGTTCCTTCTTAGATTCTAGCGTCAAGGATACCAATCTTCAAACAATTTGACTCACTCCACATGATATCAAAAAATGACTTAAGTCATTGGAGTCAACAATGGCTGTGGGTCCTCACAATATTCTAGACACAGAACTGCAGGCTCATGTTCTAGAACTAGTTGTACCCCAACCAAGCTGTTCCATATGGCATCCATGCAGTAATATGAAAAGTTGTTCAGGTATGTCTTGTGCACAAAGTACAGGACAAATGCAATCCAATCAATTACTGCCCTACCAGTCTACTCACAATCATCAGTAAAATGATGGAAGGAATAATCAACAGTGCTATCCAGCAGGTCTTGCAAAGGAATAATATGCTCGCCAGTGCTCGGTTTGGGTTCCACCAGGACCACTTTTGCACAGCTTTAGTTCATACACCTACAATAGAACTGAATTTCCAACATGAGGTGAAGATTGTTGCCGTTTGACATCAATGTAGCACTTGACTAAGTGTAGTATGAAGGAGCCTTTGCAAAACTGAAATCAATGAGAATTGAGGAGAAAACTCTCCATTGGTCTTATTGTTACAAAGGAAGTTGGCTGTGGTTATTGGAAGTCAATCATCTCATTGCCAGAACATCACTGAATGAGTTACTCCAAGTAGTTCCTAGGCCCAATCATCTTCAGCAGCTCTATCACGCATTTGCAAAAACATAGAAAATAGGAGCAGATGTATCCCATTTGGCTCTTTGAACCTGGCATGTTGTCTTATCTTCCAACTCACTAGCCTGTTTCTGCTTTTCCCAAATATCTTTTAATTTGTTTAGTGCCAAGAGTTATATCCAACTTTTTGAAATCATACAACATTTTGGCCTCAGCTGCTCTCTGTGGTAACAAATTCCACAGCGTTACCACTCCCTGGGTGAAAAAAATTCTCTTCATTTCCCTCATCACAGTCCTAAATGGTTTACCAAGTACACCTTGGATTCTGGACTCTGCACCATCAAGAACATCCTTCCTGCATCTACCCTGTCTGGTCCTGTTAAAAGTGAGGATGTTCGCTGATGATAGCGCAAAGTTCAGTGACGATGTTACAGATACTGTAGCAAT
Source organism: Chiloscyllium plagiosum (assembly GCF_004010195.1). Classification (NCBI taxonomy): domain Eukaryota; kingdom Metazoa; phylum Chordata; class Chondrichthyes; order Orectolobiformes; family Hemiscylliidae; genus Chiloscyllium; species Chiloscyllium plagiosum. The sequence goes on from NC_057738.1 coordinate 18,500,050, forward strand.
GCCCAAATGCAGCAAGATCTTGACATCATCAGTTCTGCTGAGTTTTAACTTCTGGACTGCCTTTGATGATGACAGGAGTGTTTTCCAGGTTTCCTGATGAAGGGCTCCTGCCCGAAACGCTCATTTTCCTGCTCCTCGGATGCTGCCTAACCTCCTGTGCTTTACCAGCATAACTCTAATCTTGACAATTTTTCAATTTGCCAAACCTGTATAATTGCCGATATCACAATGAAATTTGAGATCTTCAATCCCTTTTAAGATCTGTGGACATCAAACCACTAAATGAGCCCTGACTCTCTACCCTGGTGTATCATTTCCAATACAATTTCCCAAAGAGAAACAGGAATAACTAATGATAACTTGTCTATAAGATTGCAAAATGCTATTAGTGCACAGCATATGTTCTCTTAGTGAACCCACAGTATTTTTGGAGTGGCCAGCTTTCAACATGATACTGGCAAATGGTAGTGTGTTGGTCTCTCTTTTCTTCTTGTCAAATCTGGTTGAGTCTCTTTTGGTTTGCTGGCCATTGTTTCTGTTCAGCTATGTGATACATTTCTTTGATACCATTGTAGCTAATCTTGCTTTACTTTGGGTTCTGCCATGAATCTTGGAAATCTAATGAAATCTTCTACAAATGACCCTTTGACTGGTTGGTTGACAATGATTTAATTTTGGACCAGTGGTTGGACAACTGTTTGTTTCAGGACCAATCATTTTCTTCAAACAAATGGAAATCCTTTTACAAGTAGAAGTCCAAGTGTGCAGACTGGCTGAAAAGTGAAGAGCTTTGTTTGCAAACTACATATATATTTTTAACTCTCTACCACTCTTTGTGTTTTTGTGTAACCTATAGCATGCTTAATCTCTTGACCGTGTGGGTGGCACAGTGGTTAGCACTGCTGCCTCACAGCGCCGGAGACCTGGGTTCAATTCCTGCCTCAGGCGACTGACTGTGTGGAGTTTGCACGTTCTCGCCGTGTCTGCGTGGGTTTCCTCCGGGTGCTCCGGTTTCCTCCCGCAGTCCAAAGATGTGCAAGTGAGGTGAATTGGCCATGCTAAATTGCCCGTAGTGTTAGGTAAGGGGTAAATGTAGGGGTATGGGTGGGTTGCGCTTCGGCGGGTCGGTGTGGACTTGTTGGGCCGAAGGGCCTGTTTCCACACTGTAATGTAATCTAATCTAATCTAATCTAAAAATCTAATCTAATTTCACCTACACCATGTAGCCTCATCTTTGTAGGCTGCAACCTCTGTTTCGTCAAGCTTAAATTTAATTGGATATCTGTTGTCATAAACGAGTTCTATGGATCCCTGGGTCCTCTATGAACTTTCTCCATGAATGCCTTAAGTATCTTTTCCAAAGGAGATTGCTATATCATTTTGAGCTCTATGCATGTATATGCTCTTCCTTTTCTTCAATTGTGTGTTTGCAATTACTTCTGCACCTTGTGCTTGATATTAAAGCAATGCTGTATCTTAAGGACTGTTCACCCCAAAGTACAATCAGGTGTTCAGAATGGTCCATCCTTGAATCAGGTAGGAAACATAAGATTTGCTCCATTTCTTCTCAACATGTTGAATAATCTTATTACTGTCAAGTAGTTTTAAATCTATATCATCGCATTATTATTTGTACTCTGCTGTTCCTTAAGCTTGTATTCTTGTCTCCACAAATGGCTACTTTGAATTGATTTAGCTTAGAGTTTGCTAGGTTCTGTGCAGGTTTTATTTGCTAATCCTTTTAAACTTTGTAAGACTCTGGGGCTGTTGTTAATTCTTCAATAATGCTTTGAATTGCTTTTTTAGCTATTGTGTAGTGATTTATTATTGTCGAGCTTTTTAAAATGGCTTTCTCTGCAGAAGCAAAATAATGTGGATGCCAAAAGTTGAAAATAAAAACAGAAAATGCTGGAGAGACTCAGCAGGTCTGGCAGCATCTGTGGAAAGTTCTTCGGCCTATAGGCTGTCCAGGTGGAAAATGAGGTGTTGTTCTTCCAATTTGCGGTGTAGCTCATTGTGGCAATGGAGGAGGCCAAGGATGGTCATGTCAGAATGGAAGTGGGAAGGAGAATTAAAATGGGTGGTGACTGAGAGGTCAAGACAGTCCCTGTGGGCCTGGCTGAGATGCCCAGTGAACCATTCCCTAAGTTTACGTTTGGTCTCACCGATGTAGAGAAGACCACATCGGGAGCACCTGATACAGTAACCTAAGTTGGAGGAGAGGCAGGTGAACCTCCTTCTCACCTGGAAGGACTGCTTGGGGCCCTGGATGGAGGTGAGGGCGGTGGTGTACTGGCAGGTTTTACATCTTTTCTGGTTGCAGGGGAAGGTACCTGGGGGTTCAGGGGGCTTGGTGGGGAGAGTGGTGCAAACAAGGACTGTTGAAGGAAATTGTCCTTGTGGAAAGCAGAGGGATTGGGGATGGGGAAGGTGTTCTTGGTAGTGGGGTCTAGGTGGAGTTGGTGGAAGTGTTTAAGGATGATGCATTGGTTGCAGAGACAGGTGGGGTTGTAGGTGAGGATTGGGAGACTCTGTTTTTATTGCGTTTGGGGGCGCGGTTTAGAGCAGTGGAATGGAATGGAGGAGGTACAGTGGAGGGCTGTCTGGATGACAGAGGGAGGAAAAGTACATTGTTCGAAATAAGTGTACCAATAATACCAAATGCACCTAACATGCAAAATTCACTCATTTTGATTTTGTTCTTTTCTTTTGGGTTTTTATGATTTTGTCTCTTTGTTGTAAGGATCAGATTTGCACTGCTTCACCCATGTGATATTTCTCCAGATGACCACACCTTGTGGCATTTGCCACATCTACCAGCGTGTGGTACTGGATAAACATTGTTCGAGGGAATCCATTGCCATCAATTTGCTTTTGACTTTGTTTGATTTGGCCCACCTTGTGGTGGTAGAGATTGACTCATTTTGTGGCATAGATACTGTAAGATATCTATAGAAGAGATATTATTGCTAAAAAACAAAATGATTTATTGCATGATAACAGTAATGCAGCTACCTTTTGGTCAGACATAATTATAAAGACCTTAGGAGCTGGTACAGATACATCTGCTCCCTCTGAAAGTTAGGCAAGTTAGGCAAACTCGTTGTCTTCACACACATCACGATTATTATTTTATCCAACAGAGATCTTTTACATTAGAACATAGAACATAGAATCCTTGACTGGACCTATTCCTACCCTAGTCATTCTTTTATTCCTATTAACCTAACATTAACCTAAACCATGGTGAGTTTGGAGCTGTGGTGAAAATCTGAGATGTGTTTGCCTATTGGGTGGCTGTAATAGATCACTATTCAAGCAAGATCAGTGAGTCCTTCTCATGTTGTCAGACAATATTCATCCCTTAACCAACACTGAACTGAATTCTGATGAAAGATCATTAATCTCAAATTACTTTGCTTCACTCTGCACCACATTGCTTGATCTGGTAAGTATTTCCAGCCATTTCTGTTTTACTTTTAAAGAAACATTAGTAGTCCATTTATTTAGTTGTTATTTAAGATGCTTCATTGCTTGCAAATTTACTGCGGCATTTGCCTAAATAGCAACAATGGCTGTACTCAAAGTGTAATTAATTAACTGCAGAATGTCTTGAGGTTAGAAAGATTCGCCAGGAAAGCAATCTCTTTTTCTTCTAGACACAGCAAAAGTCATAATCATATCAGTTTTGTTGCAAAATGAGTACAGTCAGGAGTGTTGGACACATATAGTTGATCAGAATTTTCAACATGTATAAGGTTAATGGGATCCATGACCCACTGCGCACATTCCTGCCTGTAAGGCAAAGAGCTTAATGAATGTTTTGCTCCAATGGTGTAGAAAATTTACACCCATGTTAAGCCTGCAACAAGAATGTCAAATTTGGAATAAATAACACCCAAACTCATCTTACTACTTGGACATTTCACAGGCTGAGGTAGGATCACCTTCTACTACTTCAATTTCCGCCGTAATTTACCTGTTCTGTTCAGTTTTGACACAATGATATTCACCATGTACTTCTCCAGCCAACCTCCTTGCCCCTCCTGCAGGAAGAAGAGGTCATGACTGAGAAAGAAGGAAGCTGACAGTGTGGGAAATGAACTATCAATTTGGCTTGATATTGTGAGCACGAACGTGAGGTACAAAATTGCTGAAACTGGACAAGAGTGAAGTTGATGCTGTAGCTTTGGAGTGGATTATAAAGGGTTGACATTGACAGAGTGTTGTGCAAAGCTGGAGGCAAAGATAATAGACTCTTAACAATTCAGTGTGCTGAAGGGTAATTATTGCTTTGGATGCTGTGGGCATAACCCAGAGTAACTCAGTCATCCTTCTGCCAGGTCAAAGACTGCAGTAATCATTGTATCTTATTCCAAAGATCAAACGGGCTGTGAAACAATTTTCTAAAAGCAGCATTCTCTGGTGCTATTTCTAGCCTAAGTGTATTGAATTTTATCCTGCTGTATTGTCAACTTTAACATATCAGAAAGACACAGATTCTACACCCTCTTCAATTATCGATGCCTTACCGACGCCTTGAGGTTTGCACAGTCAGCAACCGTTCAGGGTTACTATCAAATGCTGTTGCATCTTCATTCCCGCCTTGCCATTAATGACAAGCAAAGCTCTAGCCTATGGTTTCTGCTTCCTAGATTCATCCACAATTCAGAAACTAAGTGGCTCAGAATGCTAGAGAGGAGTTTTCTCTGATTTCTGAATTCACTATCAGATACAAGCTCTGGGAGCAAAATGGTGCCCAAAAAAACTTGGCTCCAAAGTGCACCAGATATCTGAGCCACAAGAGACAGCAGACACAAATTAATTGTGAGGGAACCATTCCAGACCACTGCCATTGTGACCTGTACTGACTATTGTGAACCGTGTAACTGAAGTCTCTCTGTCATGTGCTGGAAGCATGTAGTGTGGGTAGTTTATTCTGGCAGTCAGCATATAGCTCCTGTTTGGTGCCTGAGGTATGATTTTTGACATTGTCAAGCCTCTCTTTATGTCCTCTAAAGACACACAGGTGAATGTACATCCATGTACTTCTGGGCACACCATTCCCTGCCATTTCTATTCCTGCTGCCAATGCTATTGTAACCAATCACCACTCAGTCATTTAGATAAGGGTTTTGGATTTTAGCTGCTGGACAGTTAGTGGCAACATTGTCCTGTTAAAGTTGTTGCCAGGTGTTCGAACAGCCTAAAGGAAGTGCTGTAGTCACCATTCCTCCTGAGCTGCAGAAAAAACAGGACAGTGATTCCAGAGAAGACTAAGTACCTGCGGATGTGGGAGGAGAACTCTCCATGGAGAATCGTACCCATCAAAAGAGCACTTCTTTCTCAAAAAAAGGGAGATCTAACAGGAAGCTCCAGAGGCCTGAATCTAAAAACAATCCAGAAGTATCATAGCCAGACACGGCATGCACTATTTTCAAAGGGGGAAGAATGGGGGAGAATTCCAAATTGCACATCCATTGTTCACAGATGCAATCCCCAATTAAAAAGCAGTACCTGCCTCCATCCATGCCCAATTTTCATTATCCAGGAATGGGAAACATGACATGCACAGATTACATCTGGTAGCTGCATGTTTAAACATTGCAGAATGGCTTGGGGAAGTTGAAAACCCTTTGAGATTGGCCAACTACCTCGCAAAAATGTGGTCTCGGGACATTCTTGGTGGCTGCCAAGAGCCCATTGGTCGAGGGAAGCTGCCTTTCATGAGATCTAAAGTGCCTTTTGAGATTGTTAAAAGTAGTCATGGATATATATAAAAAAACAGAAGTGCATTGGAACTGTCAAGCTAATTGGAACTGTGAAAAGAAGCTGTCAACAGAGCTGTCAAACGTAAATGTCAAATTGACTGTCAAATGCAACTATCAAAAACAACTGTCAAAAGCAATTATCAGGCTGTCAAGACATTTAAACTTCTTCCCTTTAAATTCTTTTCAAAAAATTAAATGTTAAAGAATACCGTTGCTTGCTATGCCACTCTGTATATTGAATTAAACCACTACTGCATGTTGATTTCATAGCCAATAATCATCATAGTGGGGTACCTGTCATTTCTCAGTTTGACTAATGGCTCCAAATGGTTATAAATTCTGTGTAACAGAACTATTAATTCTACTGTTTGGTTTTACAAGGGCTTGAAGGAAGTCAAATTTAGCAAATGGGTTTTTACCAATGAATGTTTAGTTTGGAATTAGTAAATTCTTCAACAGACATCTTGGGACTTTATTTCTTTTCGTAGTAAGTGGAACGATCAGTTATAGAGCAGGATGAAGTTGGTACTGCCAATGGCTATTAAGATAACAGTAATTGTCAATTTCTATGTTAGCGTCTAAGTGAGAGGATCAACATTATCAAAATTTCACAGCTCGCTGTCTAATTCTGCACCTGAATGTTAGCAAGGCCTTGTGCACAACGAAAGGGAACTTAGTTGTCCCCTCTCTAAGCAGAGTGCAGTATGAGAGAGCTTGTGGTGATGCCAGGACTGAGAGCTTCTCCATTGTACAGGGAATAATTGACTGCATGCACATGGTTCTGCAGTTGTCACACCTCAAGGGGAGGTGTACTGACATTGCAATTGATATCATTCTTTGAATGTGGAACTTGTGTGCAAACACATCCAAACCATCACATTGATGTTTTCCTGCTATCGCATCAGCCAGGGCAAGGGACAAGAATTATTAGCCCTGGTGCTTCTCCTATCGCGCATTCCCAATTGCAATTCCTCACCTTGTAAACCTTGTTAAGGGCAAATTGATTGCCAGAATTCCCTACCTAATGACACTGTCAACCAAAGTACTTCAGTGGCTGAAAAACACTTTTGTGAAGTTGTGAAAGACACTCTGGAAATGTGTTACTTTTTGCTTCTATTCAGAAATTCACAAAAATATGTTTGCATTTAAAAGTAAGCTGTGTCTATTAAGTAGTATAAGTACAGATAAAGGTACACAGAACACAAATTCCACCGAAGCTGAGCCATAATGCTAAAACTGAGGTAGTATAGACTGACAGTCCAAAAATGTAACAGCTTGAAGTGATGACTTGTTTGCAGATGTGCCTTTGCAGTCAGCTTTACCTATAAACCCAGAGATATCAAATTCCCAGTGCTGATATTTTGATGCAGAAGCAAGTGCATTATGGGGTACGAATGTGAAGATGTGATTTGTGCTCAACTGAAAAACTGATGGAAATCCAATAACCAAATTAACTGATTATGTAAAGAACAAGTCCTTAAAGAAGTATTGAAATAAATTTAAATTTTGAAGGAAACTTGTAAAATTAAATCAAAATGTAATTTTGATGATGTACCGCAGCCATGTACTTCCACCTGAACAGAATCATGAGTCATTTACATTCCACCATGAATGATATTCACATGAATCATAACCTGCCACATTGTAATCACATATGCTAAAAAGGAATCATTAATATATGAAGCATGTTTGACATATATTAACAGAAATGTAAATTCTGGCTTGCTTGATTTTTACATTTGTTTTATTGCTCATTGCTGGAGGCGAAGCACTGGTAATTTATTTAAGAACTGCAGAGACCTGCATGTTCATTACTAAGCTGCGCATTTTCTTTCTAACTTTACTTAAACTTGTGACAATGCTTTCTCCACAGGAATGGAAAACATCGCCACCAATACATCAAAATAGATCAGTTCCAACAAAGAGACATGGGACTTGAAATTTTAACTCTGTTTCTCTCTCCCAGTTGCTGTCTGACCTGCTGAGTCTCTCCAGCGCTTCCAATTTTTTGTTTCAGATCTCCAGCATCCATAGTACATTGCTTTTATTTTATCACCTTCAAGTTGCACCAACAAGGAACTCAATTGAACATAAAACATAAAGAAAGGAGCAGGAATAGGCCATTCAGCCCTTCAAGCCTGCTCTGTCATTCAGCTCAACACCATGTTCCTACTTTCTCCAATAGCCTTTGATCCCTTTAATCTAAAGAAAGTGAAATTCTTCAATGTTTCGCCCTCAACAGTCTCTGGGGGAAGTCCTTCTCACCTCTGTCCTAGAAAGCCTGCCCCTATTCCCAACTCCCAGTTATCAGGAACATCCTTCCTGTTTCTACTCTGTATAATCCTGTTAGAATTTTAGATGCTTCCATCAGATTCCCACTTATTCTTTAAAACGCTAGTGAATATAGTCCTAACTGATCCAGTCCCTCCCTGTTCACCAGTCCCACCATCCCAGGAATCAGTCTGGTATACCTCCTTTGCACTCCCTCAATACTCCAGATGTGGTCTTACCAATTCCCAGTATAGTTGTAGCAAGGTATCCTTGCACTTGTACTCAATTCCTCTCACTATGAGGGCCAACATACAATTTACCTTTCCCATTGCTTGCTGTACCTGCATGTTTATTTGCAGTGACCAATGTCACCCAGGTAAAAACAATGACTGCAGATGCTGGAAACCAGATTCTGGATCAGTGGTGCTGGAAGAGCACAGCAGTTCAGGCAGCATCCAAGGAGCAGCGAAATCGACGTTTCGGGCAAAAGCCCTTCAACAGGAATAAAGGCAGT
>NC_057738.1:18509889-18554547 GCF_004010195.1 Chiloscyllium plagiosum
CCTGTAACTGGAGTGGGTGTGATGGTGGGGGAATGGGGGTGGAGTCATGAGCAGGGGTAGTGTTCCCCTCGGGGTTCTGGGGGGTGGGGATAGTGACAGTGGGGTCTGTGGGGGGCATGGCAGCAGAATTCAGGTGAATGGCGACCACGGCAGTAGGGGTGGCAGAAGTCACTGAGCATGTGGCACCAGTGATGATGTGAGGGGCGGAAGTGATGTCACGTGTGATGCATGAGGAATTGTGAGGGGTGGAAGTGGTTGTGGGAGTGGCCATGATTGGGGGCGGAAGTGACATCATCAATCAGCATCGGTAGGGCTCATTGCACATACCCTTTCCCATTTATTACCATTCTGATAATTAACCTGTCTATTTTGCTACCAAAGTGGATAATCTCACATTTTTCTGCATCTGCCACGCATTTGCCCTTTTACTTAACTTGTTCAAATCAGAATGAAGCTTCTCTGCATCCTTCCTGCAGCCCACATTCCTACCCAGTATCATTTGTCATTGCAAACTTGGAGGAATGACATGTAGTTTCCTCATTTAAATTGTTAATATATTTTGTGAACAGCTGATGTTGAAGCACTGATCACTGCATAACCCCACCAACGTGGTGGCTTACTGATAGCTGCCACAGAATAAAACTATTGTGACTGAGGTCACCAAAACCCAAGACAGAGGTATACAAAACACTCAACACCATACCGTATGCTCTAAACGTATTGTGACTGACGTCACCACTTAGAAAAAGACTCATTTGTTCTTACTCTTTGTTTCCTGCCTACCAAAGAGTCATAGCGTCATAGAGATGTACAGCATGGAAACAGGCCCTTCGGTCCAACCCGTCCATGCTGACCAGATATCCCAACCCAATCTAGTCCCACCTGCCAGCACCCGGCCCATATCCCTCCAAACCCTTCCTATTCATATACCCAGCCAAATGCCTTTTAAATGTTCCAATTTTACCAGCCTCCACCACATCCTCTGGCAGCTCATTGCATACATGTACCACCCTCTGCGTGAAAAAGTTGTCCCTTAGGTCTTTTTTATCTTTCCCCTCTCACCCTAAACCTATGCCCTCTAGTTCTGGACTCCCCGACCCCAGGGAAAAGACTTTGTCTATTTATCCTATCCATGCCCCTCATAATTTTGTAAACCTCAATAAGGTCACCCCTCAGCCTCCGACGTTCCAGGGAAAACAGCCCCAGCCTGTTCAGCCTCTCCCTGTAGCTCAAATCCTCCAAACCTGGCAACATCCTTGTAAATCTTTTCTGAAGCTTCTCAATCCATTTCAGTATATGACCTCCGATCACACATGCTTTGATTTTCCCTGCTAATCTCCTATGTGGGATCTTATCAAAAACTTTCCGAAAGTCCAAATCAACCACATCCACTAGCTCCCCCTTATTACTTCTATTTGTTACATCCTTTAAAAAATGCCTGCAGATTTGTCAAGCACAACTTCCTCTTCTTAAACCCATGCTGACTCTGACCTGCCACTTCCAAATGCTTTGCTATTCCATCTCTAAAAATGGACTCGATCATTCTTCCCATGACTGATGCTAAGCTAACCGGTCTGTAATTTGGTATTTTGTCTCTGCCTCTCTTCTTAAATAAGGAGGTTACATTAGTTACCCTCCAATCCATAGGAAGCAATTGTATTACTTCTGAGAAAAACAACAGGAACAATAACTAGGGCATGGCTGAGAAAAGAATGCAGTTAGAGTCTTGTGCCATTGCCAAGTATTGCGTTTACCAATGGGAAGAACTTTAATTATTTTGTTTCCTTCTGTATGCAACTAAACATGTAATTTGCAGGTATTATTTAATTTGCAACGTATTTGAAATGCTTCTGTTCTGCCCTTGGAAACGAAAGGAGATCGAGAGGGGAGTTACACAAGTATTTCAAAACAGCGTAGATTAATATTAAAATGTTAATTTGAGAAAGGAACTGATTTGCCCTGCATTTTTTACAAACCCACCGACTCCCACAGCTACCTGGATTACACCTCTTCCCACCCTACCTCCTGCAAAAATGCCATCCTGTATTCCCAATTCCTCCACCTCCGCTGTATCTGCTCTCAGGAGGACCAGTTCCACACCAGATGGCCTCCTTCTTTAGAGACCGCAATTTCCCTTCCCACGTAGTTAAAGATGCACTCCAACGCATCGCGTCCACATCCCGCACCTCCGCCCTCAGACCCCACCCCTTCAATTGTAACAAGGACAGAACGCCCCTGGTGCTCACCATCCACCCCACCAACCTTTACATAAACCAAATCATCCGCCGACATTTCCACCACCTCCAAACAGACCCCACCACCAGGGATATATTTCTCTCCCCACCCCTTTCCGTCATCCGCAAAGACCATCCCCTCCTTGACTACCTGGTCTGGTCCATGCCCCCCAACAACCCACCCTCCCATCCTGGCACCTTCCCCTGCCACCGCAGGAATTGCAAAACCTGTGCCCACACCTCCTCCCTCTCCTCCACCCAAGGCCCTAAAGGAGCCTTCCACATCCATCAAGTTTTACTTGCACATCCACCAATATCATTTATTGTATCCGTTGCTCCTGATGCAGTCTCCTCTACATTAAGGAGACTGGACGCCTCCTAGCAGAGCGCTTTAGTCTCTGGGACACCCACACCAATCAACCAGACCGTCCTGTGGCCCAACATTTCAACTCCCCCTCCCACTCAGCTGAGGACATGGAGGTCCTGGGCCTCCTTCACCGCCGCTCCCTCACCACCCGACGACTGGAGGAAGAACGCCTCATCTTCCACCTCGGAACACTTCAACCCCAGGGCATCAATGTGGACTTCACCAGTTTCCTCATTTCCCCCTAACCCACCTCACCCCAGTTCCAAACTTCCAGCTCAGCACTGTCCCCATGACTTGTCCTACCTGCCTATCTCCTTTTCCACCTGTCCACTCCACCCGCCTCTCTGACCTATCACCTTCATCCCACCCCCATCCACCCATTGTACTCTTTGCTACCTTCCCCACCCTCCTCTCTGACCTATCACCTCCATCCCCACCCCCATTCACCTATTGTACTCTATGCTACTTTCTTCCCACTCCCACCCTTCTCTCATTTATCTCTCCACCCTTCAGGCACTCTGCCTCTATTCGTGATGAAGGGCTTTTGCCCGAAACGTCTATTTTCCTGCTCCTTGGATGCTGCCTGAACTGCTGTGCTTTTCCAGCACCACTCTAATCCAGAAACTGATTTGCCCTGTCAGGTGAACATTTCAGAATATTGTACCACACAAATTATTTTCCAATGACGTAAATATTAAGATTGGAGATTTGTGATTCAATACCCCGTCTTCAAACATCAATGTAACCTTTGATTTTTGTGTGGGTTTTATCATCTAGACCCACTTGTATACCATAGTATCATAATACAGTTATCAGTGGTTCAAAAAAATTGCAGTGGAGTTATAAAGTTGCAATTGCTGGAGCTATATCTGTCTGAGCCACTTAATTGTGCAATTGCTCGATAACACAGCTCACTAGCCCCATGGCTAAAAATATTTCGAGTTAAATTGCCAGATATGTAAACATGCACAAACCGTGTTGCAGCTGTTCGGATTGTGGATACGCCAAAGCACTATCACCTCTGCAGCTATATAAAAGGTATGACTTTTGGAATGCATAGGGAGGTGTTTTCATCTTGTTTACCTTGCACTGCAGTTTTGAAGAAAGCAACCTGGCACAATCCTCTGCCACTACAACAAAACACAGCATTAACAAGCAATAACCAGAACCACCATCCCCATAGGAAGCACATAAGCAAAGAACGGCTGGGGCAATCTGATGCATCTTACTTAGCGAATGACTGCTGGCCAAAGCACTCAATATGACATGTCGACTCTTTCTGCGGGATTGACTGCTCAGATAATGATTCTGGTAGTGAGCCTGGCCACTTCTAGAGCATGTGGTATGGTGTTTAGTGTTTTGTGTACCTCCCTGTCTTGGGTCTTGTGACCTCAGCCACAATGATTTTATTCTGTGCCAGCTCTCAGCCAGCCACCACGTTGAATCAGACAGTGGAATCACTCAGAGATGAGGGCTACCTGCTGTACACTTGACTGACAATACTGCTCCAACACCTGGTCACATCTGGAATGTGCTTCTGCAATGAAAACCTAGAGCAGATCATTGAAATCCAGAAACAGAGGCTACCACTTGAGTTATTGGGATGGTGCTCTGAATCCTTCACAGGCCTGCAGCCATGATGGTGCAGCCCTTGTCATTAGTTCTCCAGCAGTGAGAGGAAGGGACTAGGCATCAAGGACATCATCATTGTGAATGGCATATTCATTCCTTGAAGCAATTCACAGATCACTGTTGCTGCATACTCATGCCTCCACCGCCTCCTTGCAGCCCATCGCAAAGTCCTCTTGACCAAAAGCCTGAAATAAAAGACACCAATAGAGATCAATGCTATAACAACTTGATGCAACACTACATCCAAAGCTCAACTCCTCACCCTTACGCTATCCCTTAGGACCTGACCTACCTTTGCTAGGATTGGTTCTTCTCTGCAGTGCCACCCAGTGGCTGCCAGAGAGTTGCTGACCTTCAATGAGGTAAACTGTAGACTTTCGGCTAGGCTACATTCAAAATCTCTGGGCAGAGAGGGCTTTGTATCACCTTGGCGTGGATGGCAGTGATCCAGACTGACTGGCTGATTTGGCCGTGAGACTGGTAGAGTGGCATTGTTGAGAATCCAACTGCTTGTGAATCATAATGTCACTGCCATACATCCAAGGTTTGACCTTTGCTATCGCAGAATTGTTTTGGGTACAGAAGGAGATCATTCAGTCTATTAAATCATGCTCTCTTTGGAGGGATCTATTCAGCCCCACCTCCCCACATGATTCCTGTAGTTTGGAAGGTTTATTTCCTTCAATTGCCAAATCAATTTCCTTTTCAAATCATTGATTGTCTCTGCTCTCACCACATTCATGGGCTGAAAGTTCCAGGTCATTATCTTTAAATACATAAAAATGTTTTTCCTCATATCTTCCCTATATTTTTAACCTTAATTGTGTCCCCTTGTACTATCAACTAATACAAACAATTGCTTTCTTGTCTACAAAATACACACCTGGAGTAATCTTGGACATCTCAATCCCCTTTGCTCTAAGGAGAAGCAATGTCAGATTTCCTAACCTGGCCTTTTAAACAAAATCCCCCATTCCTAGAACCATTCTGGTAATGCAGGAGCAAATTACTGTAGATGCTGGAATCTGTACTGAAAAGAACAAATGCTGGTTGAATGCTCTGATGAAGAGTCATCTAGACTTGAAAGATTAGCTTGTTCTCTCACCATGGATGCTGTCTGACCTGTTGTGATCTCCAGCATTTGTTCTTTTCAGTACTTTCTGGTAATGGTCCTCTGCACCTTCTCAAGGCCACACCCAGCCTTCCTAAAGTGTCATGACCAGATGTAGAGGTGCTAATCCAGTTGGGCTCAAATCACAGCTTCAGAAAGATTTAGCAATAACTTCCCTGATTTTATACTCAACGCCTCTTTACATGAATTTGCCACAATATGTTCCATATGCTTTGTTAACCACTCTCTCAATTTATCTTGACACCTTCACAGACCTCCATTCTCAGGTCCCTCTGTATCTGCTCATGCTTTAAAACTGTGCCATTAAGTTGAGATTCCCTCTCCCTACATCTTCTGTGAAAATAAATAATCTCACACTTCTTAGTATTAAATTCCATCTGCCATTGGCCTGGCCATTCTGCCAGCCAATCTGTGTCATGTTCCAGATGATTTGTATCCCCTTTACCATCTGTCCGACCTTTGGTATCAGCTCCAAGATTTGAAATTCTACTCTGAATCCCAACATTCAAAACATTTATATACAACAGTATTTAGCAAAGAAAGGAAGGATCTCAGCACTGACCTTTGGGAAACGCCTGTTTACCAACCTCTAACTCTGAAAAATAACCATTTAGCACTTCCTGCTGCATTTCTGTCAAAACGCCAACTTCTTAAAATCCAATTATTGATCCTCAATTTTTTTAAACAGCCTTTCATGGAACTTTGCTGAGCACTGTCTTAAACTTTATCCACCACATCCTCTTAAACAACCTTCGCTGTTACTCTAACAATTAGTCAAGTGTGATATGTCTTTTCCAAATCTGTGTTTAATTAATGCAAATCTTTTTCATTATTACTTGTGAAATCATATATATTACTGATTTGTAAGACAGTGGCATGTAGTAGGGAGGACTGTTTTTACATCCTTTTTTGAATAAGGGTGTGTCACACTTCTAGCATTCTTCCATTTCAAAGCAAGATGATGACAACTCCTTTCATTGTCCGTCCCCCCATCCATCACTATGGTCTCCCAAATTCATTCAGCAACCTGGCTTAGGAGCACTCTGGGCCAGGTAGTTTATCTAACCCAGTCCTTCCATACTTCAACAACTTCTCCATTTTTGTGTCTCCATCATTTCCATCTCTGCATGGGATATTCTATCATATTCATCCTCCTTAGTAAATATCATTATAAAGTACACACAAAGTATACTTAAAGTATACTTACCTTATTCTGGACCTCTAAGCATCACTCTGCCTCTGTCTTTGTCCCACCACGAGTTCATCCTACCACCTAATTAGTAGTTAGGTAGTAGTAGAAATTGTTTTTGGCATCTCTTTTACTTTGACTGCCACGCTATTCTCAGATTCTCTTTGTGTCACTCTTTTTTCCTCTTCACCATTCCCCCCACCCTTAACATATTACATTGGATCTGGTTCTCACTTGAAGAATTCATCTGGTACGCACTGTGCACGCTCTTATTTAGTTTCATTGCTAACTTGATCTTCCTCATCGTCTGAGAAGTCCTGTTTTTGATTCTGCTGCATTTTGGCTTTTCTTTGCAAACTCTACAAGATAAATTGCTGGAAAAATTGAAAGTCATTCTGAGCCCTGGATCACACAACTTCAGTCCATGCCTAGATGACCCCAACCTGATCTTAAATGGCAACTAGAAGAGATATCGTGACTTCAGTCTGAGCCATTGCAGTACTCAGACATTGGGAATGAGTTGGAATCATACTTGGAGCTTGGTGTCATTCCAAATCCTATTGCCTTATTATCTCTACCGGAATTAGGTTTGGGGTGGGAAGGTCCAAGGATGACCCAGCCGTCACCAATTAAGACTGTTAACTGCTAATTAAGGACAACTGAGAGTTGTCAAAAGGCAGATTTCTGCAGAGAGGTTCTCACTTTCTCTTGCTTCCAAACTGGTGCCCCATCACCAAACAGTGTGCCAAACCCTCCCACCAATAAAATCAATTCCCTTACTCCTTGATGCTTCCAAATCCTGCACGATCTCTTCTGATGTCCTCCATGGTACTGTCAAGTGCAAGAGCAACTGGCTTCTTATAGAATCAGAAGTCACATGACACCAAGTTGTAGTCCAACAAGTCACTTCACCTGATGAAGAAACAATGCACTGAAAGCTTGTGATTTCAAATCAACATGTTGACTGTAACCTGGTGCTGTATAACTTCTGCTTTTGTCCAGATTGTGGACTAGAGTGGTGCTGGAAAAGCACAGCAGTTCAGGCAGCATCTGAGGAGCAGGAAAATTGACTTTTCGGGCAAAAGCCCTTCTATTCCTGATTAAGGGCTTTTGCCAGAAACATCAATTTTCCTGCTCCTCGGATGCTGCTTGACCTCCTGTGCTTTTCCAGCACCACTCTCGTCTAGAATCTGGTTTCCTGCATCTGTAGTCCTTGTTTTTACCTTTCAGATTTTGTCCACCCCAGTCCAACCCTGATATCAGGCTTCTGATAGGCCTGCAGCTCCCGCTGGGTGGGCCTTTCAGCCCTGGGGCTGGGTCATAATTCTGGGTGAAGGGTGTCAGTGATCTTGCCAATGCCTGATTGGGATTAAATCAGCAGGCCTTCTCAGGAAGAGAAAGCATGGATCTCTGGTTGACTTTCCAGATGTCTAATAGGTGCTCCTTTAATCTCAAAGAGATTCCATCCTGGGTGGCTTCTGTGCTACAATGGAGGCTGAGACATCAGTAACTAGCCATGGCATCATCGCTGGGTTGCCCTGTTCTCATGACTTTGGCCATTGTTACCATGCTAAAAACAAACTCTGTGCAGAATCAAGTGTCAAGTTGCACCTAGACCGTGCTGTGCTTCAAAACAAAAGGCTCTGCAATATCTTCTGATGCACTTAGTCTCTCAGCATGCACATTTCTCAATGTTCCCTCATACACTGACCCATCAACATCTTTATCTGAGTCCTCTTCAGCCGGATCTGTCTGCTACCTCCTTAGCTGGTGAGCTGGCTGACAAACTATCCTCTTCCCCAAGTCTGACTGCTACTCACATGCCCATGAATCAGCACAGACTGACCCTGTCTCACTATTAGTCTAAGATGCGTGCAGTTTCAATACTTGAGCTAGCAACTGTCAAAGGCAGGTCACATAACTGAGCTGTTTCATTAGGGATCTAATATAGTTTCCACCCTTCATGCTGAGGCTGCAATGGCTGAGCAGAGGCAGTTCTTGGGTCTCAGAGTGACAGGCAGGTCAGAAAAGTTGGAATCCAAGCATAAATGTCAAGTTGGATCCCAAATTGTCTCAATGGCAGGAATTGTAATTGTCGACTGATGCTTTTGTAAATGAAAGTCTGTTTCCTATTGGGTTCCACTGAGTTCCAGACTTAATCCTGTACTTTTTATAATCTATCACAATGCATTTGACGTAAATATAGGTGGAATAAAACAAAGAACTGTGGGTTCTGTAAATCTGAAACTGAAACAGAAATTCAAAGTCTAGAAGTGTCTGTGAAGAGAAAGCAGAGTTAATGTTTTTTTGAATCCAGTGAGCTTTCTTTGGATTTCTGCTTTCTCTCCACAGATGCTGCCAGACTTGTTGAGTTTCTCGATCAATTGCTCTTTTTGTTTGTGTTAAATGTAGGTGGTATACTTAAGATGATGCAAAATGATGCAAAAAATGATCTGTTGGCTTGTAGTGAGAAGAGAACTATTGACTCAATAAAAATGTATGTGTCCTGAATTGGAGATTAGAAAAATGGCACATGGAATTAAATCAGCATGAAGAAGACAATGTAAGACTGAGAAATTTGCCAAAGTTAGCTGTGACATATCACATAGCCATAGGAAAAATGTACCATTGGAGATGGTTTATTTTCTGTTGTTAAAGATGACCATTGCCTGGCACTAGTTTTGTGTGAATGTTCCTTTCTACATGACAACTCTGTCATGAATATTATCCAGTTCTTGTTTCGACAGGGCACTGACTGCTTCATTATCTGAGGAACTGCAAAAACACTTTTCACTATGGAATCTGTGGGCATACCCTCTTCTGCTCTTAGAATGAAGCAGCAGAAGATGTTTGGGCTAAGATCACTACTCTGAGAAACTCCTGCAGAGATGTCCTGGAGCAGAGATGACTGACATCCCCATAACCACAATCCCTCTCCTTCTTTACCTTGGATATGACTCCAAACAATGGAGGGTTTTCCTCCTGATCACTATTGACTTCAACTTTCCTTGATGCCACACTCGATCAAATGTTGCCTTGATGTCAAGCACAATTGCTCACACCTCACCTCTCGAATTCAACACTTTTGTCCATGTTTGAACTAAGGCTCTCAGCATCCAGATCTCATTCACCTTGACAGAACCCAAACTGGACATCGGCGAGCAGATTATTGATAAGTGCCATTTGTTGACACCATTGACAATACTTTCAATCACATTGCTCATGATTGAGAGGAAAGTGGTGGTTGCTGATTAGCCAGATTGGATTTGTCCTGCTTTGTGAACAGTACACATCTTGGTAAGTTCTCACTTTTTTGTTTAGATGCCAATATTGTAACGAGACTGCAGCTAAAGTTGTGATTAGTTCTGGAGCACAATCCTGCAACATTACAACTCAGTTGTTGTCAGTGTTCATTGATTTTGTTGAATCATACACACTCGGTGTTTTGGTATCATTTAGTATGAATCAAATTTGGCCTAAGACTGCCATCAGTGACAGTAGAACTTCAGGAGGAAGATTATTCATTTATCGCCATTTCTGGCCAAGCAGTATTCAGCCTTATCTTTACACTCAATCTCCGGACTTCCCATTGAGAATGGGCGTATTTCAGGAGCTTCTCCTTCATTCACTGTTTAATTTCCAACCACAATTTATGAATCAATGCGCCATGTGACAACACTCTCACTTTTAAAAGGTTATTTTGTCCTGGCATTTTTTGAAGAGAGGTTGTAAAGGCAGAGGTATCAAACTGGCTACTGAAAATAGCTTAAATAATTAACTTAAGATGCCTTTCAGTGTTTTTTAAAAACAGTTGTAACAATGGGAAGGGGTGGCCACCTTTCACAGACCAGACTTTCTAGTTTTATTTAGCTTTAACTGTCAGAAGCTGTTTGGAGTCCTAGAAGAGTTGGAAGCCTCAGTAAAATTATTCATTATTGCTACTTCCTCTGAAATCTCTGTTAATGTTGTTTCCTCCTGGATTGGAGAACTGCATGTAAGAGTCTGTGTCTGAGGTTATCTTTTTGCCAAGGTGTGTGTTTATGGAATGGTACTATATTCGAATAGTTAGTTAGCAATAGGTGCTGTATCTATTACTCAGTTAAGTTTTCCAATAGTTGAGTTATTCTAAATTCCTCTTTCTTTCATTTGTATTTTAACTATAGAGTTTAAATAAACTGTGTTTTGCTTAACGATGATTAGTTTGACTGTTTTCACTGTTATGCATCATTCAAATTTTGGTGGAATACAATTCTGATACTGCTGATGACCTAAAGCACCACATGTCTGTCCTGTTCTGAGCTGATCTGTTCTGAGCCTATTAGCGTGCTGATGGCAGTGCCATACACAACAACGGGAATATCGTCCTCTTGTGAAATCCTCCACCTAAAATATATTGTGCACTCCTGTGCTCTCAGTAATTCTTTGAAATGATATACAACAGAACATTGCTCTATAACCTCCAGTTAAACCATCCTTTGTTTCTTTATTTGTCCCAGTATCAATCTCTTTTTTCATCATGCCTGTTTGTCACTTAATCACTTCCCCACTGCCCTATTATAGACCTTTCCTTGTGCTCTTTTCCTGTCCCCTTCTACTTTCCTCTGTGCTTGCTTAAGAATTGTCAATGTGCAACAGCTTCCAGTTTCAATAAAAAGTTCTCAACCTGAAAGATTTGAAGACATTTAACATTGCTGGGTACAGGAAAGCTTAACTGTGGAAGCTTTCGGAGTGCTATAAGAAGATAGCTGCAACATTTGGAATCTCATGAAAACCAGAAATTGATGCAAAGAAAAACAAAATTTGTCCAAAAGGTGATTTCTTTCCAGCCCTGCTGCAGGGCCAAAGGGACAAGGCCTTGACCATGACCTTACTCCTATTAGAATGCGTACAAAGAGTCCTTGAATAATACTGGTCCCTGCAGGATCGGGGATTGAAGTCCATTTCCTGCTTCAAGTGTCCAACTTCATTGTAACCACTACACCCACCCCCAACCCTCAGCCTCAGTTGGGTTAGAAATGGAACCAAACTGCTTCTGCAGCCTGTCCTGAGTGTTTATCACCCAACTGGAAGCTAAGCTTGACAATTCTGTTGACTTCTGGGGTGGGCAGTCTTTCAGGACCAAAATACACATACCAGTTTCCTGTGTGAATCTTGCAAAAATCAGCCCAACCTTATATAATCTGCTCCAGCAAATATGTGGGATGCTACCTATGACTCTCTCTCTACAGATGCAACCTGCTCTGCTGAATGCTTTCCATCATTTGAGTTTTATAATTCAGTAAATAAGAGTCATCGTTTAGCTTTTTAATTGATTCAAATTGCCTCAAACCTTCAGTTTACCACCAGTGGCACAATAATTGTGCATATGATCTGAATGCTCTGGTGCAGAAAGTGTCAAATCTACTTTAATAGCACCTTCCTACCCCAAAATGGACAAGAGTTGGAAGCTATGGGAACAGGATGCTTCCAAGGGTCCATCATATTTATCCTGACTTGGGTACGTGTCATTGTCTCCTCATTGTCCTTGGATCAAAACCTAGACTTCACTACTATAAACTAATTCATGAAGACTTAACCACAGTAAATTCAATGTTTCAAGAAAGCCACTGTCACCTATTACAATGCAACTTTAGATGATCAATAAAACTCAACCTTGGCTGCATCACATACAAGTGAAAATAAAATTAATTGTAGATGCTCCTTATCCTGATGCTCCACTGATTGACTTTCTCCTCAACCACATTATGTTGTAAGATGCATTTACAAACTTGCAATTCATAAGCAGTTCAGTCCATGCTATTCTATTTTCTTATTGACATTTCTGTTAATTTTAAAATAGATTTCTAACTGGTCAATTAATTTGCAATTGAATTATTAGATTTCAAATGGATGAAACTAGTTTGCTTTTACGAATTTGCACGGCAGGAGTAAAACCTTTATTTTATCTGTGCGTACACAGTTTATATATAAAAGTTAAGCCTGTTTAATATTAGACATTGTTTATCTAAAGTGGTCTTCTCCTTTTCTTTTGATAATGGGCCTTTTTTTAAAGTCAATTATTTGTTCAAAAGATTGCCCTCTGCAAATATGATTATTATTGAAAATACAGCATGAAGAAAGAACTGTGATAAATTATATGACACAACCTCAGGAAATCCTAAATTGTTTCTTATCCAATGAAGTTTGTATTAATTCGATTCAGTGTTACAATATAGGAAACATTGGGAACCAATTTGTGAATAATTAAGGTTGCACAGGTGGCAACTAAATAACTGACCAGGTAATTTGTTTTTGTGAGGCTGGTTAAGGGATAAATTCTGACTAGGACACCTGGAAGGCTATGCAGTGAAACTTTTTTTTTGGCTAAGTGCACGTTACATCTAGTTTTTTTGGAAGGTTTTTTTTAACGTAAGCGCTGTGAGTTCTCTTGTCATATCTGTGAGCACAAAGGAATCTGGGTGTTCATGTACACCATTTAATGAAAGTAGACAGGCAGGTACAGTAAGAAATTAGAAAGGCAAATGGTATAATTGTTTTCACTGCAAGAGGATTTGATGTCTTATTGCAACAGTTACACAGGGCTTTGGTGAGACCACATCTGGACTAGTGTGTGCAGTTTTGGTCTCCTTACCTACTAAAGGATATAATGATAAAGGCACAGTGGCTCAGTGGTTAGCACTGCTGCCTCACAGCACCAGGGACCCAGGTTTGATTCCAGCCTCAGGTGACTGTCTGTGTGGAGTTTGCACATTCTCCCCGTGTCTGTGTCGGTTTTGTCTGGGTGATCCAGCTTCCTCCCACAGTGCAGGGATGTGTAAGTTAGGTGCATTAATCAGGGGAAATATAGGGTAAGGAAATGAGTCTGGGTGGATTACTCTTTGGAGGGTCAGTATGGACTTGTTGGGCCATT
Organism: Chiloscyllium plagiosum; assembly: GCF_004010195.1. Lineage (NCBI taxonomy): Eukaryota > Metazoa > Chordata > Chondrichthyes > Orectolobiformes > Hemiscylliidae > Chiloscyllium > Chiloscyllium plagiosum. Next base: position 18,523,354 of record NC_057738.1, read on the forward strand.
GGCGTGTTTCCTCACTGTAGAAATTCTATGATAATTGCCTCAGAGGAAAGTTCACTTGGCTAATACTGGAGATGGCAAGTGTATCCTATAAAGAGAGATTAGTTCAACTGTGCGTGTATTCACAACAGTTTAAAAGGATGAGAGAGGATCTGATCAGAATTCTAACAAGGCTGGACAGATCAGATACAAGGAGGATATTTTCCCTGGGTCGGGAGTCTAGAACCAGGGGACACCATCTCAGGATAAGGGGTAGACCATTTAGGACTGAGATGGGGAAAGATGTCTTGACTCAAAGAGCGGTTAAACCTTGGAATTCTCTAATATAGCAGGCTGTGGAGGCCAAGTCACTGAATATGTTTAAGAAAAAGATAAATTTCTAGATTTTAGGGGCATCAAGGAGTCTAGGAAGAAAGGAGGGAGATGGGATTGAAAAAAGAGGATCTGATGTCATCCCATTGAATGTGAGCAGAATTGAAGGGCTCAATAGTCTACTCGCAATATTGGCTTCGTTTATTTGTTTCCATCTTACCAAACTCTATTTAACTACCTATCCACTCCTGTGGCATCTCTCACATCTGATTCCAGCCCAACCCTACCATGTGCTATTCCTGGAATAACTCACTACTCACCAGAATTCACCAGTGCCCCTTGTGTCAGTGCAACCTTTGGAGGTCCATTATGTACTTGGAGAAACACTGTCCGTCCACGGCTGCCCTGCACCGTTCCTGACATTTGCCCCTGACGGAGCAGACAGAGGGAGATCAGTGGTGTCCTAGTTAACAGACAGAAAGAGTCAAGATGGCGGGTGGAAGGCTGCCTGACACTCATCTCCTACCTTCAACATGGAGAAGATTCTCTTTCTAACTGCTCTAAGTGGCTGACTGACCATGTCTAAGACCCTGGGCTGATATTGGAGGTTAGATTTATTGTGCGGGCACCCTTTACCAAAAGTTATCCACTTGACTTGACTCATCGCCTGCTGACAACCACGATAAGCTTCCCTCTTTTATGTCTGTGATAAATTACAAGGCAAGACAGAAGTAAAGTGCAAAAAGGCAAGCCAAGTCAATGCAATACAGGGATGCTGCAAACATGTGGGTAGGCTCAGTATTTGATCATGATGAGCAGACTTAAAAAAAAACCTGGTGATGTAGCCTGGTCCAATCCCTGAGCTGGGTGTGTATCTCTGAGTGCATTGTCCTTGCAAGACCATTATTACAATGATAATTGCTGACACATCCTCTGGTACAGAATTAAATGTGAAAGTTCCTGTAAATATGTTGGAGATGTGTCTTGAGAGTTCGTTAAAGCTGGGATATGTCTGATGCCAATGTTTGTAAATATGGGTGCACATGGCCAATCCCTGCAGTGTGCCCTGAGAGCTTGGTGCCTAGTGTCCAAACTGGGGAGCCTTCAGAGCAATTGGTGAACTGAATTCACCACGTCTCACAATGGTTACTCATTTCATTTTCCTGACGTCAAGCTTGTTCGAGGAACGTGGGAAGATGGCAATCTGAATCAAGTTGGACTGTTAAGTCATTTATCAATCAATCTACTTCACTCACAAACTCACCAGGCTGCTTATGAAAAGCATAAGAGATGGCTGAGGTACTCCTGCTAGACTTACCAGACTTGTCCCCCAATTCTGCTGTACATCTTACTATAGACCACATTGGTCAGACACCCTACAAAATTCTGCACAAGAAAGGACGCCATTCGTCCATCAAGCCCATGCCAGTTTTCCATGAGTAATCTGGTAATGTCAATTCCCCACTCAATCCTGCAAGTTTATTTCATTCAATAAGACATCCAGTTTTGAAATCATTGATTACTTCCTCCATACATGGGCAGACAGTTCCAAATCTGTATCAGTTGGTGCAAAAAGCCTTCCTTGTTATGACTGTAGCTCACTAGAACCATAAATAGAACATGAAGAGCAGGGAATACTTTATTGTGCATCCTCTTAGCTCCACATTTATTCTGACTTACTCTCTAGCTCCTGTATCTGAGTCACCTGACCCACTCTCGAAAGAGGCAACACACCCAACTACATAGTTCCTCACATTCATTTCCATTCCTACTATAAAACCTTATACCCATGTCCCGTAGTCCTTGTTTTTAAAAAGGAAAATCACTATAATCTTCCCAGACCACAAGGCTGCTCTCAGAGAGATAATTGATAGTGGTTTAAGTGTCTCAGTTGAAGTGGAGAAATTGAGAAAGAGAGCCCTTCATAGTAACCTCAGCCATTGCGGGAATTAACCCCTTGCTGATAACATTGCTTTGCATCGCAAACTAGCATGCAGCCAACTGAGCTAAATGTGAACAATCTGTCCTGGTTTACCTCATCCAGCCTGCCATATCTGATACACTATCAACTCTCCCGTCAAACACCTTTACTCCAAAGAGAAAATCTTCAGTTTCCCAATTTCAGCCCTGAAAACATTTTGGGGAATCTCTTCTATACCCTCCCAAAGGCCCACAAACCCGACCTGAAGCACAGTGACTAGAACTGAAGACAATACTCTAGGTAAGGCCTAAATCGAACTTTACAAAGGTTCAGTGTCATCTCTCTGCTCTTCTAGTCAGTCTCCATTTATGAAGTCCAATATATTAGATACTTTGCTAATCAAACTCTCAATATTCCCTTCAAAGATAAATGCTTATTCTCCCCAGGTTCTCCTACTTAGAGTCATAGTCATAGAGATGTACGGCACAGAAACAGAACCTTTGATCCAACTCATCCATGCCAACCAGGTATCCTAAACTAATCTAGATCTATTTGCAAACACTTGGCCCATATTCTTCTCAATCTTTCCTATTCATATACCTATCCAGATGCCTTTTAAATGTTGCAATTATACCAGCCTCCATCATTTCCTCAGGCAGCTCATTCCATGCACATACCACCCTCTGTGTGAAAAAGTTGCCCCTTAGGTCCCTTTCATATCTTACCCTCTCACCCTAAACCTATGTCCTCTAGTTCTGGACTCCCCCACCCTAGGGAAAAGACCTTCTCTATTTATCCTATCCACGCCCCTCATGATTTTATGAACCTCTATAAGGTCATCCTTCAGCTACCGAAGCTCCAGGGAAAACAGCCCCAGCCTATTCAGCTGTTCCCTGTGGCTCAAATCCTCCAACCCTGGCAACATCCTTGTAAATCTTTTCTGAACTCTTTCAAGTTTTACAACATCTTTCCAATAAGAAGGAGTTCAGAATTGCACACAATATTCAAAAAGTGGCCCAACCAATGTCCTGTACAGCCGCAACATGGCCTCCCAACTCCTGTACTCAATACTCTGGCCAATAAAGGAAAGCATACCAAATGCCTTCTTTATTATCTTATCTGCCTGTGTTAAAAATCACACAACACCAGGTTATAGTCCAACAGGTTTAATTGGAAGCACTAGCTTTTGGAGTGCTGCTCCTACAACCACCTGATGAAGGAGCAGTGCTCTGAAAGCAAGTGCTTCCTATTAAATCTGTTGGACTATAACCTGGTGTTGTGTGATTTTTAACTTTGTACATCCAAGTCCAACATCGGCAACTCCAAATCTTATCTACCTGTGATTCTACTTTCAAGGAGCTATGAACCTGCACTCCAAGGTCTCTTTGTTCAGCAACACTCCTTAGAACCTTAGCATTAACTGTATAAGTCCTGTCCTGAATTGCCTTTCCAAAATGCAGCACCTCACATTTATCTTAATTAAACTCCTCAGCCCATTGGCCCATCTGATCAAGATTCTGTTGCACTCTGAGGTAATCTTCTTTGCTGTCTGCTACACCTCTAATTTTGGTGTCACCTGCAAACGTACTAACTATATCTCCTATGTTTACATCCAAAGCATTTATATAAATGACAAAAAGTAATGGACCCAGCACTGATCCTTGTGGCACTCCACTGGTCACACGCCTCCAGTCTAAAAAGCAACCCTCCACTATCACCTTCTGTCTTCTACCTTTGAGCCAGTTCTGCATCCAAATGGCTAATTCTCCCTGTATTCCATGAGATCTCACTAACCAGTCTCCCATGAGGAACCTTGTCAAATGACAAACTGAAGTCCATATAGATCACGTCTACCACTCTGCCCTTATCAATCCTCTTTGTTGCGTCTTCATAAACATCTGCACTCTTTAGAATTGAATCATTGTGTCTTTATTGCGTCTTCCTATCTCTTCTACAAAATGCAGCATCTCACACTTCACTGTCAAAGTACATCTGCCACTTTACCTGCCTATTCTGCAAAACAATTTGTTATCCTTGCTGTTTGTCATATAATCCTGCAAGGTGGTAACATCAACAAACTTTGAAATTCTGCTTTGTATTTCAAGATCAAAGTCAAATTATATTTAGCAGAAAAGCCAGTTAAAAGTTTCAAAAATAAACCTGCTGTTTTTCTTTCTCTGACCTGAAAGATAGCCATTTGTCAGAACAAATTGTTTTCTGCTCTTAAGTACCTCTGACTAGTGTAGTGCATTCAATGTCATGAGGGGTCTGAACAAGTTAGACAGGGGAAAGCTATTCCCATTGGTGGAAGTATTGAGAATGAAGAGGAGACTATTTAAAGGCGATTGACAAAAGAAGCAATGGAGACATGAGAAGAAACGAGAAAGAGTTCAGATCTGGACTGTATTGCCTCACGGTGTGATGGAGTTAAGTTCCACTGAGGTATCCCAGTGGGAATTGGGGATCATTACCTGAGGAGGAAAAATGTGCAGGATTGTGATGAGAAGGGTCTAGATGCATTGCTTATTAGTTGAGCCAACATTGACACAATATATTAAAGTTTCAACTTTGATCTCCAGCATCTGCAGACCTCACTTTCTCCTCACGGTGTGATGGAGTTAAGTTCCACCAAGGCATTCCAGTGGGGATTGGGGATCATTACCTGAGGAAGAAAAATGTGCAGGATTGTGATGAGAAGGGTCTAGATGCATTGCTTATTAGTTGAGCCAACATTGACACAATATATTTATTTATTCCTTTTGGGTTTTTTTTGTGATAGCTGCCTATGCAGCTGAGCACAGCTTCAAATTAACAGAAATAAACAGAAACAAAAGCCAGAAAACAAACAATCACAATAGACAATAAAGAAAAGCAAAAAAAAATCAAAATAAGCTCCTGCTCAATGAGAAGACACCAACGGCAGTAACACAATAGGTTTATTTGTCTCCTTCTGTTCTGGAATAAATGAGATTGAGATAATTAAGGCAATTTTTATCTAATTGGATATTGACTCCTATTCCATGGGCATCAGATTTGTGAACCGGTCTTTTTATGAACTTTCCTAAAATCCATTTAGACACCATCCAGTGCATTCCCTTCACTGATCTTCTCACCATCATTAAAATAATCAATTCAGTAAACAAAACATGATCTACCTTTTAAAAATCCATGATGGCTTTCCTTAGTTAGCTCAGACCTCCTGGTTGATCTAGCCCCTTTAATTATTATTCCTAAAACCTTACTCACTATTGATGTTCAACTAACTGGTCTGTAATTACGAGGATGCACTTTACATCTTTCCTTGAATAAAGTTGTCACATTTTCCACACTCCAATCTTCTTGCATATTCTCCATTTCCAGAAAAGTTTGGAAGATTATGGGAAACCCTTCTACTAGCACCCCTGGTTCCCTCACCACCCTAAATCCCTCTGGCATGACTGCTGTCTGGACCAAGTGCATTTACCTACTATAGGTATAGCCATCATTTCTTTGCTTCCTCCCTCACAATTTTTACTCTGTCCATTGCTTGTCTCCCCTACTGCTTATATTTTCAGGTTCCTCCTTAATAAAAACACATATAAAATACTGATTACCTATTTTAGTTTTGTGCTGGACCTCTCACCATATCGCCAGCTTTGTCCCAAATAGGACCCCTCCATTTTTAATAGCTACTCACTAGAGAATTTTTGTGCTCCTCTTATGTTGGTTACACTGATATTCTCATATTCTCTCCATTAGAGTTTTACTTTCCTCTTCACCACCTCCTGAGTGTATAATCTGATTCTCACTTGACGTGCACCATACGCTTTCATTTTTCTCGTTCTGCATACCCTTTAACTCCCTTGTCATTCACAGTTCTACTTTTGGCCCTATCTTTTTCTCATTTTGGAACCTACCTGGACTATATCTAAACCAGAGTCGAAAAGGCTTTCCTGATGAAGGACTTATGCCTGAAAGATGAACTCTCCTGCTCCTCGGATGCTGCCTGACCTGCTCTGCTTTTCCAATGCCACATTTTTCGACTCTGATCTCCAGCATCTGCAGTCCTCACTTTCTCCTGTATCTGAACCATTTCGTTTTCTCATTTGCCAATCTTTTGTCAATTTTTACCCTAGCTAGATCCCCTCTTGTCACATTAAAATTAAATCCTTTTAACCCAGACATTCTATTCTATATTGTTCCTTGTTAATTTATTAACCTAAACCTGAAATAATAATTATAAATACTGTAAGTGTCCCCACAGACACAGTTTGATTGAGAATATAATGATTTAAGGAGTTCTTTTGAATGAATTTCATAACTCCCTCCACAGTGCTAACCTTTACTTGAACTCTATTCTAATCAATGTTTAGGTAATTAAAATTTCCCAATGTCACCATTCTAATACATCTGATTTCCTTTCAGGTTTACTCCTTTCACTCATTCCCACTATTCTGAGACCTATAAAATACCCCGAGTAGTGTAATCACACCTTTTATGCTTCTGAGCTCTAATCAAATAGATTCTATTCCTTGTCTGCTCCAGGAAATCCACTCTTTCCATCATAACAACATCATCCATAATAAGTACTGCCACCCCACCTTCCTTTTTCTCCATCTCATCTTTTTTGAACACACACATGTTATGCGCACTGTTCTCATCACGTTTTGGCATTGCATCCATGTCACACTCCCACAAAGCTATATGTAGTGGATCAAGCTTACTCATCTACACTCTCTACACTCACATTTGTGCCTTAACATTCCCCTTGGCCTTTCATTAGTCTGCTTTTATTTAATATGGAACTACTCCCTTGTCCAAACTAACAATCTCACTTTATGCGTGTTACTTCTCTTTTCTACCCTATTTGGTAGTGCTCCCCAGCCACTCTCTGCAATTTTATTTTAAATCCTCCCTACTACACCAGTGAACTACATTAGTCCGAATCTCATTAAGGTGCAACTAGTCCCTGTTAAATTGGTGGTCCCTGACCCAGAACTGTTCTCAATGTCTCAAGAACCTGATCATCTCTTTCCTACACCATACCTCAAAGTATGCATTCATCATCCTTATCTTCCTATTTATTTTCTGACGAGCATAAGACACTGGGAATTATCCAGGCATTATTATATTTTAAGTCCTACTCAGCCTTGCTTTGAAACAGTTTGAAATGGTGGGAATGTTTGCATCTACAGAGGCAGAAAAGGAATTGGTTTTTACCCTCATCCTTGGCTCTTCACTGCACATCAGTTTAGGTTGGCCATTAAGTCTGTGGATTGGGACTTTAACCAATAGCTTTCTAACTAAGACGGGAAAGTGCTATTACTTGTCCAGTATTGACACTCTGAAGGGCACTCTGTTGCTATTTTTTGCAATGTCTTAAATTAATTGGTCTATTGGGCAGCGATGAAGCAAAAATAAGAAAGACTGGCTGTCACTATGCACAGCAGAATTAACTGACTTGTTTTTAATTCTTAGTAGAAAGAAGGAAAATCAATAGTAGCACTTGATAAAGCATCATAATGGAATAATAAAGCCTTCCTTAGATGCATTAATTAGCAATGAATCAAGCTTGCTTGGTGACTGCAGAGAGTTTACTTTAATCACACTGCGCCCATTTGAAAAACTCAAACAAACAGGATATTGAAAAAAATTGATACCAGGCCTGGTTTGAATTTTGCAGCCAATTGTTCCTAATGAGTGAAATTAATGAATCCGTGGTGCAAACTGAAATATCAGTTGAGAACCAGATTAGGATTTGGATGTGTGTGCTTCTTTATGTTAATATTTCATCTCGTCCTATTTCCAACCCCAGCACCAATCCGCCTGTCAGAGCTTCTCATTTATTCTTTCCTGGAATGTGGCCATCACTGGCTGAGCCAGAATTTATGGTGCATTCTTAGGTTTCCTTGAAAAATTATGGTGAATTGCTTCTTGAACTGGTGCAGCTTATCTGGGGTAGTCATATGCTTCGTGCTTTTGGAGAATGAGTTCTAGGATTTTCAAAGTGTAACACTGTGTCTCCAAGTCTGAGTGACTTGGAATGGAACTTACTGTCTTTTATATCTACCATCTTCCTAAACCCGTCTTAGAGATGTGTTCCCTTACAAAGCAAATTACTAATCTCCCTTCTTTTATCCAATAGTGTCTTTTACATCAGGGACTGGATTTTGTGCTCTCCTGTCACTAGGTGTGAAGGAAGTAGGGCACGTACATGCCAGCAGGTGGCAGTACTGCTAGCCATAACCCTCATGCCATTGGAGGGTGAGGGAGGTGCTGGCAGCCCATCCACTTGCCCTTGATTCTATTGAGGATGCTTATTAGTGGCCAGTTAAGGGCCATGGCACATTCTCAAGAGGTATTTTATCCAGAATCGGTGGAGGTCCACTTCATGTGGAAGCGTGGCAGCTTTCACTGCACAGAATGGTGTCAGGCACTGGATGGTGAGGGAGGTGGATTTCCTTTGTAGGTTCATAGGACCCTTCAGAGACACCAACCCCAGGGTCATCCTCCCTTTAACTCCCTCCACTGCCTCTTGAACATATTGCCCCTAACCCACATTCAGAGTCCCTGACCATGCTGGACATGTTAAGACTGCCTGCAGAGCTGATGGGAGCCATCTCTTCATCATCACTGTAGAGACCACAATGCTGTCTGTCTTTCATTCGACATTACTCTAAAATTGGACTTCCTCCTGAGATAGAGATGAAAGTCGGACCTTAAATCAATTAATGCTATTCCACCTTATATGATTTGCAGGATAGCCATCCCAATCATGGGTAGGCTGTTCACTGATGTTTTTTGACAGAAAGCTTGGATCTCTACTGCCCTTGTCTTAATGCATGTCTCGTCCTGCTCCCCTATCGCCCCTGTGCTTGATGACCAACATTGGCATCTGGTCAATCAACAACCATTCTCATCTTTGTTTGCAAATTCTTACATTTCCTGACCCTCCTGATTTCTGTAATCTCCTCCAAATCTGTGCTTGCCTCATTTTGGCCTCTTGAGTATCCCTGATTTTAATTTCTTCCATGAGTAGTCCCACATGCCATCAGTTCGAGCTCCAGGTGCTGGAATACTCTGCCTAACCCTCCAACTCGCTGCTTCACTTTGCTCCTTTAAAACACTTCTTTATCTCTTTGACCAAGCTTTGAATAATCTGTTGTAATATCCCTTTGTGTGGCTTGGTGTCACACATTGTTTTATAATATTCCTTCTGAAGTGCCTCTGGGTATTTAATTATGTTAAAAGTACTGTATCAACATAAGTTGTTGTTAAACTTGGTTTTCTACTTTGTATTACCAAGGGGCATTTCCAGACAAAATCCATTACATTCAGAGACACTTCGACAATCGAATCCCATCATCACCTGCATAATTTATTATTGGACAAGTTTGTTCTACATATCTTGCCAGAGGGACAATGAATATTGTAAAAACTTATAAAATACATGATGTCCGGCACCAATTTCTTTTACAACTTCAATATTGTGTTTTTTTTTTCAATCTTTCTCAGTTTCAGATGGTAGTGATCATTCACAAATCTTGAATTTAATTCTGGCTCAGTTGGCAGTATTCTAGTCAGTCTTGTGGTGCAGTGGGTAGTGTTCTTGCCTGTGAACCAGGAGCTCTGAGTTTGATTTCCACTCCAGGATCTAATGGCTCTGGAAGGTCTATCCATACCTGCGGCCAAAAAGCTTGAGTATCTATCTATAAATCATTTCCTATGCGTATGGCAGGTGATCAGCACCAGACAGTCTCTTGGTCAGCATTACCTCCTGTGGAGTGGCACACCTCAAGCTACAACCTCTGGCAACCTCTTGGTGGAATGAGAGCCCAATTGAGGAGCTTAAGTGAGCCGCTTTAGTGGGTGACACAGTGGCTCAGTGGTTAGCACTACTGCCTCACTAGGGTCCCAGGTTCGATTCCAGCCTCGGGCGACTGTCTGTGTGGAGTTTGTACATTCTCCCCGTGTTTGTGTGGGTTTCATCCGGGTGCTCAGGTTTCCTCCAGCAGTCCAAAGATGTGTAGGTGAATTGGCCATGCTAAATTGCCCATAGTGTTAGGTGTATTAGTCAGAGAGAAATGGGTCTAGGTGGGTTACTGTTTGGAGGGTCGGTCTGGACTGGTTGGGCAGAAGGGCCTGTTTCCATACTGTAGGGAACCTAATCATCATAAATCCTGGAGGATAGCAAATGTTGCCCTCTTGTTCAAGAAGGGGAGTAGAGACAACTCTGTGATTATAGACCAGTGAACCTTTCATCATTTGTGGGTAAAGTGTAAGAAAGGATTATAAGAGATAGGATTTATAATCATCTAGAGAGGAATAAGTGGATTAGGGATAGTCAACACAGTTTTGTGAAGGGTAGTTTTGAGAAGGTAACCATGCAGGTGGATGAGGGTAAAGCGGTTGATGTGGTGTATATGGATTTCAGTAAGGCATTTGATAAGGTTCCCCATGGTAGGCTATTGCACAAAATACGGAGGCTGGGGATTGAGGGTGACTTAGTGGTTTGGATCAGAAATTGCCTAGCTGAAAGAAGACAGAGGATGGTGATTGATGAGAAATGTTCATCCTGGAGTTTAGTCACTAGTGGTGTACTGCAAGGATCTGTTTTGGGTCCACTGCTGTTTGTCATTTTTATAAATGACCTGGATGAGGGTGTAGAAAATTGGATTAGTAAATTTTTGGATGACACTGAGGTCAGAGGAGTTGTGGATGGTGCCGAAGGATGTTATAGGTTTCGGAGGGATATAGGTAAGCTGCAGAGCTGGGCTGAGTGCTGGTAAATGCAGTCTAATGTGGAAAAGTATGAGGTGATTCACTTTGGAAGGAGTAACAGGAATGCAGTGTATTGGACTAATGGTAAGATACATTGGCAGTGTAGATGAGCAGAGAGATGACAGTGATAATATACATAGATTCATGAATGTTGCCAGCCAGGTTGATAGGGTTGTTAAAAAGGCATACAGTGTGTTGGCTTTTATTAGTAGAGGGAGTGAGTTTCGGAGCCATGAGGTCATGCTGCAGCTGTACAAAACTCTGGTGCGGCCACATTTGAGTATTTCATACAGTTCTTGTCACCACATTATAGGAAGGATATGCAAACTATGGAAAAGGTTCAGAGGACATTTACCAGGATGTTGCCTAGTATAGAGGGAAGCTCTTATGAGGAAAGGCTGAGGGAGTTGAGGTTGTTTTCTTTAGGGAAAAGAAGGTTAAAGTGACTTAATTCAAACATATAAGATAATCGGAGGGTTACAGAGGGTGGACAGTGAGAGTCTTTTTCCTCAGATGATGATGGCTAGCATGAGGGGACATAACTTTAAATTGAGGAGTGATCGATATAGGACAGATGTCAGAGGTAGTTTCTTCACTCAGAGTAGTAGGGGCACAGAACGCACTCCCTGCAACAGTAATAAACCCACCAACTTTAAGGGCATTTAAATGGTCATTGGTTAGACATATGAACGAAACTGGGATAGTGTGGGTTAGATGGGCTTCAGATTGGTTTCACAGGTCAGCGCAACATTGAGGGCCAAAAGGCCTGTCCTGTGCTGCAATGTTCTATGTTCGAAGTGGATATTATTGACCACTCACATGGCTCTCCTTCCTTAACCTCAATTTTGAGACTAGCAGGAGATGCTCAGGTAGAGTGGAATCACGGCAACTCATCTCACAAGGAAGTGGACACCTCCTTTAAGTGTTCCCTTTCACTATGGGCAACACTCCCATCCCTATCTGTTTCCACAGATTGTTTCCATCAACCACCAACATCCCACCCTAAACTTCCAGCTTCTCCATGAAACACCTTCTCCCTAGGTACTCAAACCTTCCTGCATGGAAAGGTTACTCTGCACTTACCTGGTCATGGGCCCTGGTATGTGAAATATAGAACTGCTTTCCATCAATTGGCACTGTAGGCACTGTAGAGCTGCTGCCTGCATGAGGGCCAGAGGCCCCATCCCCAGCTATCTAAGGCTCCTTGGAGCCCATAGGATCTTGGTGATCAGGGGAAATGTTTTCCTCAATGACTCTTAGTGGCAGGATGGGGCATTCGAAAAATTTTATTTTTGTTCTCTCACAGGATGTGGGCCTAGCTGGTTGGGCCAGCATTTATTGCCTATCCTCAGTTGCTCTTTGAGATGGTGATGGTGAGCAATGTTCCCTCTGTGGGAGAAAGCGAGGACTGCAGATTCTGGAGATCAGATTCGAGAGTGTGTGGTGCTGGAAAAGCACAGTAGGTCATGCAGCATCCGAGGAGCAGGAGAATTGATGTTTCGGGCATAAGCCCTTCATCAGGAATAATTCCAGCACCACACACTCTTGACAATGTTCACTCTATGCCTAGCTGCTCTGATGTTCTACACATGGCGATTGCCAACAGCACACTGATTGCAGCATTGAGTTCCAATTTTAATAGTCACTGCAGAGCACAGACTTTTGGAGACCCAGGCAGCTAGAAAGAAATGCAGAGGGAAGCTGGGGTGGTGAGCTGCTTCTTAAACAGCTTGTTTATTTGTTATATGTTGACCCACAATACTGTTAGGATTTTGACCTAGCGACAGTGGGGGAATGGTGATATATTTCCAAATCAGGATGGTGAGTGGTTTGGAGGGTACACATATGAGTGGTGTTCACAGATATCTACTGTCCTTCTCCATCTAGAAAGATACAGCCATTGGTTTAAAAGGTGCTATCTCTATGGAGCTGAAAATGTGTTGCTGGAAAAGCGCAGCAGGTCAGGCAGCATCCAGGGAACAGGACATAAGCCCTTCTTCAGGAACAAAACGTCGATTCTCCTGTTCCCTGGATGCTGCCTGACCTGCTGCACTTTTCCAGCAACACATTTTCAGCTCTGATCTCCAGCATCTGCAGACCTCACTTTCTCCTCAAAGCTATCTCTATGGAGCCTTGCTGAAGTTTTGCAGTGTATCTTATAGATGGTACACACTTGTGTATCATCAGTTGTCAGTTGTGAAGTGAATGGATGTTTGTGGATGTGGTGCCAATCAAGTGGGCTGCTTTGTCCTGGTTGGTGTTAAGCTTCTCGTATTGTTGGAGCTGCACCCATCCAGGCAAATGGGGAGCATTCCATCATACTCCTGACTTATGCCTTGTAGATGGTGGACAGACTTTCAGGAGTCAGGAGATGAGTTACTTGCTGCAGGAGATTGAGCTCTTGAAAGCATAACTTTTATATGGATACTTTTATATGGATGTTTCTTATCAACATCCTGAGGATTACCACTGATGATATGAGATTCAATGATGGTAATGCCATTGTCATGGGGCTGTGGTTAGATTGTTTCTATTTGGAAATGATCATTGCCTGGCATTTCTGTGGCATGAATGTAATTTGCTTGTTATCAGCCTAAACCTGGATACTGTTCAGGCTTTCCTGCATTTGGACAAGGACTGCTTCGGTGTCTGAGGAGTTGCAAATGGTGGTGAAGGATGTGCAATTATCAGTGAGGATCCCCACTTCTGGTCTTATAACGGAAGGAAGGACATTGATGAAGCAGCTGAAGATGGTTGGGTTTAGGACAGTATATGAGGAATTCCTGAGGAAGATGTTGTGCAGCTGAGATGACTGACTTCCAAAAATCACATCCATTTTCCAATATATTGGGTATGACTGGAGAGTTTCTCCATGATTAAAGGAAGTGGCAGTGGAGGTAGTGTTCCTACATTTCAGCTAGGAGGCCTGGGTTCAAATCCCATCTGCTCCAGATGTGTGTATTAATGTCATTAAACAGGTCAGTTAGAAAATATATAACAATGAAACTTTTAGCCTCATTATCATAATTAAAGTTAAAGTCTGCCACTTAACATCTGGCCTCAGTTAAAGCTGAAAATTGATGGATTAGAGACTGATCCCAATTAGGAACCAAACTTGTAATTTTTAATCTGCCACCAGACCCAAATCTGCCCATTTTTCAGGTTAAAATTTAATGCAATGTATCATGACAATGATACATTGCATTTTATTCTTAAAAACTAATTCTACTAAATTTCTTCCTTTTTTCCCTGCTCCAGCTAATATAGTTCCAGAATTTCAAATTCCACATCAAAACAACAGTTTCCTATCCCGAATACTATCTGCTGGACTTACAGAAGGTGACTTCCATGGATTTAATACACTGGAGTTTGCATTGGAAATCCCCAAACTGCACGTGTAACACAAATTATACCCGGGTACGATTTTAAAAAGATATTATGTGTGCTCCATGGTCTTTTTCGTAACACCAATATCCTCACAATCACTTCTGACAATTTATTTACAAGACAAATTGTATTATCTCTTTCTTAGTGAAGTTTATCAATAGCCTTGGAAACAAAGCCCATCTATTCTTCTGCTACTATCATGCAGTAAGTAAAATTGTATTTATTGACCTTGAAGTAGTCATTTAATATCAATAAGTTCTCTATACATCGTGGTTCATATTTTCTACACTTTAAAAGTTACCTTGATTCATGCCAATCATTGTTTTAATGATAGATCAGTAATCTTAGTTTAGATTATGTCCTTTATTTTGAAATGTATTTTATCTTATCTTCTTGGTTTCTTGTTCTTTTTTTATATACAAACCATTTTACCCGTCCCTCCTTCTCATAAGTAAACAGACCCCATTGCTGGGAAGTGGCCCATTTTTCTTGTGGATGCTAAGCAGTGAGTACTGACAGTGGGCACTTATTTGATTCCTGGCATTTGTAGCCTAATCCTGTGCTCACTCATTCTCTAAACATGAGTAATCAAGGAAAGGGTAGATACAATTGAGAATCTTCATTGGTTTTCCCTTTAATACAAGTATGTTGGACTCTACTGTCAGCTCATCACAGATACAAAATGACCCTGTAACCTGACCAGTTCAGCTACCTACTAAACCTCCAAAGGAATTTGTCTTTTTAGATTGTTTTGGGCTTTGGAAATCCAAGTGTTATAATTTAAAACCCATGGTCGCCTTTCTTCCTATATTACATCTGACTTTTAACCAGCTATCCCCAACGGTTTATAATCTAGTGAAACCGACTTAATTCTTTCATTTAAACTTTGGAAGATTTTCAGCAATATCAGAAGGGAAAGCATTTGAAAGAATGCAATCAATTCTGTTGAAACCATGAACACGATTGTCTCTGGCCAAGGCTACAATAAGATGGGAATTTCCTTGCCCCTGTCAATTCTTTAAACTGATATCTGCTTTCTATGATATTAAATCTATTTTTATTTTAAAGCAGGCATCTTACAAGCTCATAGGATGTGTAAGTCTAAAACCTGATCCTGTCAATTCAATCAGATGAGCAGATCACCTCCAAAGAAATCAATGTGCAATTTAATTGTTTTTACTGAATCCTGTACGGATATGAGATTGAACTCTGACTGTGAAATAGACAGTCCACAAATTTCTGAAGTTTCTCTTGATAGAAACTATTGAAACTTTCAAAGAAATAAAAAGGGATCTTGCATTTTGATGCACCTCAAGAGCTCTTGTAAGGCAGTAAAATGCATTTTTGACTCTAATTGCTGTTATAATGTTAGGGATACAACAAAAAATTTGCATTGAGCAATGTTACAAAAATAATTTCATTCCTCAGTCATCCCCAACACTCCATGCCCTTTCTCAAGGTACTTTTTTCATGCAAATGGAGGAAATATAATACCTGACCTTTTCAACATATCTCTCCTTGCCCACTCTTCCAGCCTGTCCAAGTTCTCCCACAGCCTTCCAACTTCCTCAACACTACCTGTCCCTCCACCTATCTTTGTGTCATCTGCAAATTTAGCAGCATTGCCCTCAGTTCCTTCATCCAGCTGGTTAATGTATAACATGTATAACAATTGCCCAAACACTGATTCCTGCAGAACTCCACTAGTCAGTAGCTGCCATCCTGAGGAAGACCCCTTAACCTCTCTCTCTACCTTCTGCCAGTCACCAAACCAGTACCATGCCAGTACCTTGCCCCGAACACCATGGGCTCTTATTTTATTTAGCAGCTTCCTGTGCAGCACCTTGTTAGTATCTTCTAGAAATCCAAATAAATAACGTCCACTGGCTCTCCTTTGTCTAACTTGCTCGTTTCCTCTTCAAAGAATTTGAACAGCTTTGTTAGGCATGCCTTCCACTTGATCAAGTAAAGGTGACTCAGCCCTATCTTACAATGCACCTCTAAGTACTCTAATCTCATCCTTAATAATGGTCCCTGCAGCTGACGGATAGAGAGGGGAGGGAATATGTGTCTGGTGGTGACATCACGTTGGAGGTGACAGAAATGGCAGCTGATGATCTGTAGGATGTGGGTGCAGGTAGGAGGGTAGGTAAGGACAAGAGGAACCCTGTTGCTGTTGTGGGAGGGAAGAGGGGGTAAGGGCAGAAGTGCAGGAGATGAGTCGGACCCGATTGAGAGCTCTGTCAACAATGATGCTGGGGAATCCCAGGTTGAGGAAGAAGGTGAACATTTCGGAGGCTTCACCTTAAGCTCCCTGATCAAGTCTACCTCATTACACATCAACAAATCCAGGATTGTCTATTCCTCTTGTGGGCTCTACCACAAGCTGCTCCAAAAAACCATCTTGTAGGTATTTCAAAATTCCTTTCGTTGAGATCCATTACCATCCTGATTTTCCCAGTCTAACCATATGATGAAGTTCCCCATGATTATTGTAATAGTGCCTTTCTTCCATGTCTTTTCTATCTCCTGGACTTTATTTTCATCCCCACATCCTGACTACTGATAGGAGTCTGTATATAATTCCAATCCGGTTCCTTTATTTTCCTTTGCAGTTCCTCAATCCTACCCACACAGAGTCTACAACTTCCGACTATATCACTTCTTACGATTGAGTTAATTTCATTTCTTACTAACAAGGCATCCCCACCACCCTGCCCATCTGCCGGTCCTTTCAATCGGAAGGTTATCTTTGGACATTTATTTTTCAGTCCTGATTCCCTTGCCGCCACGTCTGTGATGCCTTCAACGTTGTACCTCCCAATTTCAATCTGTGCTACAAGTTCATTTACCTTGTTTCATATAATACATTTATTGAAATACAAAGCTGTCAGTCCTGCATTGACTACTCCCCCTCCTTATATTTGTCCCCTTATCTGCTGTGCTGAAGTTAGACTTCTGGCCCTTTCCTTACTCTCTCCCATTATTTCTTAATAATCTCTGTTGAACCCTGCACCCCACCTCCCCACTTTTCTCTTTATATAATTTAAAGCCCTATCTACAGCCACAGTTACGAGATTCACCAGGACTCTGGTCTCAGCATGTTTCTGGCGTCAATGTTCCATGAATTCAAAATAAAAACTAAAACAACTGTGGATGCTGGAAATCAGAAACAAAACCAGAAATTGCTGGAAAAGCTCAGAAAGACAAGCAGCATGTGGGGAGAGAAATCAGAGTTAATGTTTCAGGTCGAGTGACCTTTCCTCAGAACTAATGGTAGCTTGGAAACTTGAATTCAAACTTGCTTCTCCCACTCCAATCTTTGAGCCACATGGTAACCTCTTTAATTTTGTTGACCCTGTGCCAATCTTGCTCATGTAGGAAGAAAAGGTATTTTATTAGTTGTTATGATTGCGTACCTGGTCCCCATCATCTCCCTCCTTCCTCCAGTAGAATTATTTTGAGCAAGATAACAGTGAACGTTCCCACTTTTGCCATTAGTAGAAGCGATCAATTGATAACCGCCAAGGGATCTCATCCCTTCACCACTGTGATTCATCCAGTCACAAATGACCTTGTTGCTATGGAACATGCATGGCAGCTAAAACCAGGTGATTGAGTCACTTGTTGTGTTGGTTGTGGGAGGATTAATGTGAGCAGTGGTTCCTCAATCAAAAGCATTTGGTATCTGGCTGAGAGATTAAAAATCTGGAAGACTCACACAGAAAAGATCAACAATTACACATCTGTCAGTATAATGTTAAAATTTCACTGCTATCAAGGTCACCCTGCTTCCTATGTCATATTCCTTATCCTATTTTGCACTTCATAGTTGTCTATAACTCACTTGTAGCTATACATTGATGTGTTATCCAACTCTACTAGCAATACACATGTTATAAATATTACAAGGAGGCTGTGGTTTGATATTTTAGTTTCAATGTGAAATAGGGAACATTGTGAAAAGTGGGAGAGGTTTATACTGTTGGATATTGTCCATTTCACATAAGGCCTTTTCACACTGCAGCTGGCATTTTACTGAGCAGGGAATCAGCCCTCTGTCACATGTGGTAACAATCTAGTCAATCCTGACAGTCTCCCTTGGGGAAAACCTTCACATTGGGCACTCCAAGGTCAACTCTTATCTCAAGAATACAAATTGGGAGGCATGCCCACTTACTGGGCAGCATGGTAAAGTTGGGCCAAAGGGCCTATTTCAATGCTGTAAACCTCTACACCTCTTAGTCAGCCATTGGCGTGACTGTGGATGATTGCCATTGTAAACTATGAAAAAATACATAACACTAATAATTCATTGATTCTTTGGTGACCTTTAAGCGGCAATTGGATAGGTACATGGATGGGTGCTTAAGCTAGGGCAAATGTTCGGCACAACATCGTGGGCTGAAGGGCCTGTTCTGTGCTGTATTGTTCTATGTTCTATGTTCTATATTAATTTGGGATCGTTTATTGAATGAATGAATTATACAAGACTGGATGACCAACTCTCAGGAAGTAAATTAAAGGACATTGGCAAACCTAAGTGCCAAAGCTGAGTGAGCTGGGGAGGGTTCGGGGTATTTTTACTGGTGCCTAAATACAAGTGGAATATTCCTGTCAGCCACACAGAAGCAACCACATTAAATGCAAAACTGTCCTACCCTCATATCCTTGCTTAGACCAGACTCCACTCGTCTTGTTCTGAGAGTCATTCATGCTGTCTCTCAGCTGGGTGCAGTTCCAGCAATGGCCTGTTAGTGCTAGTGTAATGTCAGGCGACCTTTGAAAGTATCAAGACCCCCCCCCCCAGCACAAGCCAAGTAGCTGCTGGAGTTGTCAAGACGGCAGCTGGGATTCTTTCAAATGGTTGAGGTGTGCTGGTACTCAGGTTTCTAGCTTGTGTCATTAGTTGTCCAATGTCTTCAAATTTTAACCCATTGTATGCAATTTATCATATTCCCCATATTACACACTTCAATGGTGTGCTTCTGACACATGAGAGCAATGCTACAAGAGCTCTGTAGATCCCTCTACTAAGACGTAAAGATTAATCTTTGGGATAAATGAAAGCCCAGAGATTCTTGGCACACTTGTCATTCTTAGTCTATAAATATTGGTCAGCCAGCTGCACCCACATCCCACAAATGAATTTTAAAAATCACTAAGCTGCTCCCACTTTAGCTCCATCAGAACAAAATGCAAATTTGTTTCGGTTGCCATAGAGACCAATACCTTCTAAAAAGAAATGTGAACTTCCTGTTACTTGCTGAAAGAATAAAACACAACAAGATTTCATCTGTTAAATCTTTTTACTGTAACAAATAACTAAAAGAAATGCACTATTGACTAAACACTTTTCATTATTTCTTCCTGAAGTGCTCACTGTCTCAGAAGGTGGTGAAGGCAGGTTCATTAAGTATTTTTAAGGCACAGGTTAATAGATTCTTGTTGGGCAAGGGATCAAAGATTATCGGGGTAGATGGGAATGTAGAATTTGAAACAATATCTTAATGATTTGAAGCAGGCTTGATCAACCAAATGTCTACTCCTGCTCCTATTTCTATTTTCTATCCCATTTGTAAGCAATTTATTTGATAAACATAACAGAACCTTCCCCCTACATATTTATTACAGATTGCAATCTCCACAGATTATAATATTTGTAGCAAAAACCCAAAGTTGACCCCAGCTTCCAGTGGTTTTCTATCTCCATTTCACTGAGCAGTAACTTTGAGTGACCATCTCCAGGCACTTGGCACAGTTTTCAATGATCGATAAATCCAACATTAGTAGCAATTCCTGTTTCGATGATTCTTCTTATCTTGGCCATGCCAAGATGAATCTCCTGGAATTTTTAACTGGCTGCAAAATTGACATTTTCAACTAGAGAACATTTCCCTTCTGTCCGTAAATATGGGGACCATTTCCCTCATACCACATAGAACTCAAAGGTCTGTCTGAGATCATCATTGATTTGTGGAAAATCCTCTGTCCTGATTTCAAAAATGGCTTCCTCTACCTTCTTTTCCATCATAAAGTAAAATGCATTAACTATGCATTCAATTAGAAATCCTAATTAGTTGTCTGGAATCCCTTTATGTTAGAAATAAATGAACAGCACAACTGTTTACAACCTAGTACCTTAAACAACTTTTTGGCACGTCAGGAACTCCTGTCTACTATTGGTAAACTCGGGAACTGTGGGCATTATTTCCTTGCATAAGTACTTTACACTTGCTTCTCCGTAAGTCAATCTAAGCCTTTTGTTTCATCTCAAACAAACCATCCTGGCACACTGTCAGCCAGACTGCAGAATTGATTACGCAGTTTCTAAATTTAAAGTTCAAAACATCATAATCTTATAAGTCTCATAACTGTAACAATTAAACCAGCATGTAAGTTATAAATTGAAACTTTGGGTAAGATTTACTGACCCTCGGTGTCAGGTTTGGAGCTGGGGGAAGTGTGTTTAATCAGGCCAGATGGTTAATCCATCATTTTCCTGCCTCCACCTCATTATTTTAGGGCAGGAAGCTCATGAACTGCCTCACCTCATGCTTACCGAGTTCCTTAGCTGGGCATGATTGCCCACTGCAGAGCCTTATCCCATCACCACTGATATCCAGCAGTTCGGGCAGCATCAAAGAAACAAAGTTAACATTTCAAGGCAATGACTTTTCATCAGCGCTGGGAGAGGTGAGAGAGGTAATAATTTTTAAAGCATGTGAATGGAGTGGGTCGAACAAACAACAAAAGAAGAGATCGTTCAGAGAATGGAAGGCTAAATGACACAAGGCCGAGGATAAGGGTACAAATAAAGGAAACATGAACGACGGAATCATAAACAGTTGCTTTCCAAAAGCCAAAACGAGCTAAATTTCCAGTTTTATGATTTTGCAAAAGAGAAAAAAATTGGCTCAGATCCATTCTGTCCAGGTGACCAGGTAACAATTTGCTCCAATGTGACATTGACTCACACTTTAAGGTTAAAAGTCTGTAGCAAAACCCTCAAAGAAGAGAAAATCCTTTTAAAATTTAGATCCAAAAGCAACGCTAATGCTACCACATTCTAAGACTGCAATCACCAAGCAAATCGATCAAGAGCATGGTTAACTGTCTATAAACATCCTAGAAGTTTTAACTTTATTTTTGACCTAATATCAGTATAGCTCTTTTTAAGAAGTGGATCAGCATAAATTAACTGCTTTTGATTACTTGACATTTAATTATTTTGTAAGGAAGGATAGATTTTGATTGTTTTTCATTATAACTTGAAGTTTGTTAGTATTGCACACATCACTTTCATCCAAAAAAAAGATTGAAATGAAATAATCTGCTTCATCAATGCGTTGCTTCACTTCAGCAATATGAAAAATGGGGCAAGACATCACATGCTTTTGGCAGGGGGCTTGTAAAATAAGTGGGACACCTAGCCTACCTCCTTACCCACTGCTATCATACACAGGTGCTGTAATTGGCAACCCCAGTATCCATACGCACATAAAACATTCTGAGTCAATTGAGCTTTTCAAAACTCCAACTGACCCTGACAAAACGATACACATGCTATCGAGCAGATGCTGTGGCCAGGCATGTGGGAGTGGGATCCCTGATGTTTTCTTTTGAGTTTTAAAACAGTAGGAAGGAAGGGGACTCTGTCTGCTGCTGTCATAGAAGATAGTACCCTCTTCTTACCTAAGACCTATTGCCCCACAACTCCTGCCCCTTCTCTAGGATGTCAAGAAAACTGTGTCCACAGCTTCCTGATTTAATTTGATCTGAGATGCACTGGGGCCCCTTCCTCAGCTAGCCTACCCTCAAGGCAGTGCCCACAATATAGCTCTAGTGCTGCCAGAGCTGGTGATCCTGCCAATCAGCTCCAGAGGATAAGCCATTCTCCCTTGAGAAGCATGCACCCCACTGTCCCATGTACAGTATTTTATTGCTGTCAGGCAGGATTGTTACTGGCTTGTCCACTCACTACCAACATTTTCCAACTCAGTGGGGAAGGGGAATGTCTGGGGATGTATCATCAGCCTTCCCCTTTAATTTTATGCCCTTGGATTATATGCCAACTCAATCATTCTATATAGAGAGGTAATGTATTCAGTGCTGTAAAAATCACCCTTGTCATGTTTCTTGAAATCCCCCAACGTCACTAATGCATTACTGAAAGTAGGTTGTCAAAAATTGCATTCAATATTCCAAACATGAGTTTACAAACATACAACTGATTGTACATTACAGAATACCTGGCAGAAAACATGCTGACACTGCATGTTGAAATCAATGGAAATTAAGATCAGATAGTTTTTATAATGGATGACCGATCCATAACGTGAGTTTAATGCCGTGGAGGCAAGTTGAATATCTACCTCAGCAGGTCATTAAACAGTTGCTTGGCAGTCACTTTAATTAATCCCTACCTATTACTTGATGTTGTCGCATATCTCTGCCTAATGCAGAGCACAGGGGATTGTATTCATCAGAATGCAATCTGTCAAACTGGAAAAATTATCATCACATCAAGTGAACCCAAGGTAAATTAGAACAAATAATGTTGGGAAAATCCCAAGAGGTGGGGCAGCATCTTCAGAGGGGAAGAGAGTTCGTGTTTCATGTCAATAACCTTGGCATTGAAATATTAAAACCTGCTTGGGCTCTTGTGTAATTATTAAACTGGCCATTACAAAGATCATGAACACCAAAACTGTATGCCCTTCAAAACACCCGACCTGACTGCTCCTTCCTCGACACACTATCCCTGTTTTCCCCTCCCCCTAACACCCAACTCTCTTGCACATGCTTCTACCCCATCCCAGACACATCGCCACCTCTATTTCCCTGTCCACACCCTCCTTCCTGACTCCCCCTAAACTCTCACCCATTTACCTGCCACCTGCACCACCCTCACTTTCCCCCACAACCACCTACTAGCGAACCCACCTGCCGTTCTACCCCTCACCTACAAAACTGTCCCCATGTTCCCACCCCCTGATGTGACAAGCTGTCTCCGATCACCCTACTCACCAAACATTTGCACCCTACCTCCCCCTCACTCAGCTAACACTGTACTCACTTACCAAAACCTGACCTTGTATCAAGACTAGCCAATTTACCGATTACTAGAAGATCCACAACCCGAAAGATTGACTCAGCTGTTCCGGTCCAGAATGAAATGCTTATTTCTAATGCAGATCAGATAAGAACTTACCCACTTAACTTCACAAGATAGTTCAGGCCCAATTTCCTGTGTAGGATTCTTCCCAACAGATGTAGTCCAGCCAACCAAGTAGACAGCATCAGAGTGAATCTTCACAGAAGCCATGTCCACATTTTATTTTCACAGCAATAGGTGGAGTAAACACAGTTTAAACATTCTGATACCTTTTAGGCAGCTCCTGAGAGAAGGTCAGTGTGCAATGTACATGGGAGAAGGAGGTAGGGAGGCAGGTTTTGGTAAGTGAGCATGGTGCCAGCTGGGTGAGGGAGAGGTCGGGTGCAAGGTTTCGGGTGAGTACGGTGGCAGGAGACAAGGTGTCAAGTCAGGAGTTGGGGATACGGGGACAGTTTTGTAGGTGAGGGGTAGAAGGGCAGGTGGGTTCGCTAGTAGGTGGTTGTGGGGTAACAGTGAGGGTGTGCAGGTGGCAAGTAAATGGATGACAGGTTAGGGGGAGTCAGGAAAGAGAGTGGAGACAGGGAAACAGAGGTGGCGATGTGCCTGGGATGGAGTGAAAGCATGAGTAAGAGAGTTGTAGGTGTTGGGGGAGGGGGGAGACAGAGATAGCGTGTCTGGGAATGAGGAATCAGGTCAGGTGTTTTGAAGGGAACACAGTTTTGGTGCTTGTGTGTTTTGTAGTGGCCACTTTAATAATTACACAAGAGCTCAAGCAGGTTTAATATTTCAAACATTTCCCCATAACTGTTTAGGTAATTAACTAGCTGAAGTCCCTGAATTTCACTCGGAGATGTGAACTTTTTCAGAGGGCTCCAGAGATCATATCCATCAGAAAATGAACCATACCAGGTGATTATCACAATGTGCATCTTTCATGGCCTGTCTGATCTCGAACTCTCCACAGATCCAGGTAATTAACTCTCGTTCTTTCTGTACATACTATCCGCCTTGCTGAATTCTTTTTTTCACCAGCTTTTGTTCTTTTTCAGATTTCCAGCATTATCTTGCATTTATTAAAGGCACACTAACTTCACTGGGCGTAAAGGCACTTATGGAGATCATCCTGTTGCTGAGAAGCCGGACACACCCAGACCTCCATTTTGTTGCACAAATATTAAAGCAGGTCTTAAAGATCAAATCTATGTTTGAGGTTCAACACTATTCCACACAGAGCTGAGGATGCCTGAAAGATGCTCTGCTAATACTCTTGTG
Organism: Chiloscyllium plagiosum; assembly: GCF_004010195.1. Taxonomy (NCBI): domain Eukaryota; kingdom Metazoa; phylum Chordata; class Chondrichthyes; order Orectolobiformes; family Hemiscylliidae; genus Chiloscyllium; species Chiloscyllium plagiosum. Next base: position 18,548,121 of record NC_057738.1, read on the forward strand.
TTCCCAAAAGACCATAGTCCATTGGCAAATCATTCCAAGTACCCGCTGGGATTTGAGCCCTGCACCACCATGTCCACATGGCACACACCACCTTCCTGAAGAAGGGCTTATGCCCGAAATGTCGATTCTCCTTTTCCTTGGGTGCTGCCTGACCTGCTATGCTTTTCCAGCAACACATTTTCAGCACACACCACCTTCCCCCTAACTCAGTGAGGCCACAAGCACAGTTTCATAATCAATATGCATGTAAATTAGTTTGCTGAGCTTGAAGCTTGAAGCAAGCTAATTTACATACTTTTAATCAACCTGTGCTACAAATCTTCTCAAAAATTGCTCTCAATCAATGTCTTTGAAAACTGACCTGAGTATATTATGGAAACAGGTTGCCATTTACACTTGAACTGTTTGGCTTCTTTTAGTCTTAAAATTAAAATTTTCCATTATAATGATCTTTCAGTTGCATGTTTCCCCAAATTCATGCATCAGTTAGTATGTTGCACTCTGGCTTCTGATTGACACACTTAAATGTCAGTCTGGGCCAGAACACAAACAATCAGGCTGGCCAATGTGTTTTTGAGTGCTGCACTGTTAAAGGTTCTGTCTTTCAGATGTGATATTAAACTGTGTCTGTTCCCTTAAGATTGTCATAAAGAATCCCAGGGCACTGTTTGGAAGGAGGGTTATCCCCAGTGTGTGAGATCATTTTTGTCCATGAATCAGCATTAAAATTCTGAGTATCTTATTCGAGTTATTTTGCTTATCAGAGCCCGCTACATAAAAATTGATGACAGCATTTCCTATATCATGACAGTGCCTACATTTTAAAAGTACTTCATTGTCTGCAAAGCTTCTGTAATGCCTGGTGACCATAAAAGATATATCAATGCAAGTCTTCTGTTTTTGTATTGATATAGCTAACCATTGCATTAATTCGTTCAGGAAGAATGTACACAGTCAGTCCTGCTAGAATGCGGTTGTTCCGTTCTCATGCAACCCCGTGTCATAAGAAAATTGCATAATAGCAGCACCATTTAAACTACTAATACACACTTTAAACGTTCGTGCTATAGAAACAGTGTCCTCAATTCATCAATCGTGTTATAGTGAATTTGCATTAATGAAACACGCATTATAGCAGAACGACCTGTACAGCTTCCACCACATTCTTGGATTCTTTGCAAACTTCTTCAGCCCGGAAGTGGTGGTTGGCTGATCCACTTTGACTTTCTCCTGTGGTCTCCTCCAGTATAGACTCAAGTCTAAGCCAATATAATTCACTCTTTGCGATATCAAGAAAAGACTGAAAGCACTCATACTGCAAAGGTTGTTGGTCCTTTCAATATTCAGGCAATGGTGTGGAGTCTGTGTGCTCCAGGATTAACCACATCCCTAACCAAGCTGTGCCACACAGTGACAACACTGACAACTACCTGATAATGTGAAAAACCACCAGTGATTTTCCATTTACAAAATGGAGGACAACTCAAATTCTCCATTTGGTTTCTGCCTTGGCCAGGCAATTTTTGGTTTCATTACTGACTTTGTCCAAACATAGAAAAAGACCTGAACTTGAAAGGAAAGGTGAAAGTGACTACCCTTGACATCCGACACAATTTGACCAAGTGTAGCATTAAAGAAGTTAGCAAATTTGATGTCAATGGGAATCAGATGGAAGTGCTGTACTGGTTGGAGTTACACCTGTTCAAGGGGAGGGAAGACAGAAAGGAGGAAACTATAGACCAATTAATCTAACATCTGTCATTGTAAAAATGCTAGTGTCCATTACTAAATGGCAAATAACAGGTCTTTGGAAAAGCTTAACCCAGTCAAACAGAGTCAAATTTGATTTTGTTAGAGGGAAGTCATAGAGTTCTTTGAGGATCTGACAACAGAGTTGAAGGGGAACTGGTAGATACAATGTATTTGGATTTCCAGAAGGCACTTAAAAAGGTACCACAAAAAATGGTTGTTACACAAGTTTAGGACGTGTGGCATCGGGGATAATGTATTCGCATGGATGACATGTTAAAACATAAGACAGAGGGCTAAATCTTACATTTTACAGTGAAGTTGGGGTTAGCTTTTTGGAGAGATTTCCATGATGAGGCCCAGCGAGGCTTCTTATCATATCTTATCAAACTCACCACATTAACTAAACTAAAACAACTAACTGCAGATGCTAGAAATCTAAAGCAAAAATTAAAAATTGCTGCAGAAACTCTGAAGAAAGGTCACTGGACTCAAAACGTTAACTCTGTTTTCTCTCCACAGACGCTGCTGAGCTCCTCCAGCAATTTCTGTTTTCACCTCATGTCCCATTCTGACCCTATTTTACCATGAACCATTCCCAGAATAACCTGCCATTCATTGGATACTCACTGGCATCTCTTGTGCCAGCTCTACCTTTGAAAGTCTGTTATGCATCTGGCCAAGCAGTGTCCTGCAGCAACATTCTGCCCTGCGAGGTGTCTGACATTTACCCCTGACGTGGCAGACAGGGGCATATTGGCACCACACCTTGAGAGCAGGGACTGGAGTTCCTGCTGCATGGAGGTGGTAAGACATTGGGTTGCCTTATTCCCCCAGGGTCAGGGGTAGAGAACTATCGTTAGACCTTGCCAATCTGGACCAAGATTGCCACTCAAGTCGAAACACTCTTGCCAATCTGGAGGGGTGCCCTGCTTCAATTATCACATCACTCTATCTGCATGAGCATCTCTGCAATGCCCCACACTCACTCTCTCTCTGTTAGTGGACCCACCTTCCACAAAGGCTCATGATCTACTGCTTCCAGGACTGCCTGCGATGTCACTTCTCACTGTCACCCACCCTAATCCTCAGCATGCCCACTGTCCTGCCTTCTCACTCACTCAGGATAGCTCCCCATCGATATCAAAAGTAACAGCTATGCTGCTGACTTTCATCCCCCTGAATTCTTGCCTCTCCCTCATTCCAGGAGGAAACAGTTCCCATAGGGCAGTAAGAATCCAGAGGATGGTGTTCAGCCTAGCATTCAGCACCACACCCCTGAAGTGTACAACATCCTAACTCTGACCGCCCCAAGTGGCTTTCATAACTGTTTCCAACTCTTGGATCAGTATTGAAGGCTGTCCTTGACTGACTATCAGAAATCCCTGAGTGAAAGCTCATTAACTACCTAAACCCCCTCCTTGACTTGACTGAGGCCTGCTCATAACTATGACATGCTTATTTCCTCTCTGCCCAAAACAGCAAGACATGACCATGTAATATAAGCTGTGTACCTCTGGCTGAAGGGGCAAAGTGCCAGAAAGCAAGTCAAGGCTGTGAGCACCTAGTCAGGCTTGGAGTGAGTGACAGTGACCAAAGAGCCCAGTGGTGTAGCCTGGTGCAGTCCGAGAGCTGGGTGCATGTCCCTTGAGCACACAGTGTGCTTGCACTAGCATTACAGCTGCCAGTGTAGATGTGGTGCAGCAATGAAGTGCAGAAGCACCCTGCATGCAGATTACAGGTGTGCCCTGAAGGTCCTTTGAAACTGGTGATGCTAATATTTGTGGACTTGGGATGGACGAGGCCAGTACCCATGGAGTGTGGCGTGAGACGTTACTGCCTGAAATCCAACATGGAGGCCCTTTGGAGAAAGCAGCCAAGTACATTTCACAGGTACCCACTGTGATGTCCCTGTTGAGATTTTTTGATGCCCACCTTATTCACTCAGATAGAAACCTGAATATTGATGAAGCAAGTTGGGCCATCAATAAGGCATTCAACAAAACGACAACTCATCTCTTCTGCCCAGAGAGACTGCATTTGTGGAATCTTAAAGGGGCCTGCGCAATGTAGGCTATGGCAAGATTTGTAGCAGAATCGGACATGACAGTACAACAAGGCCTGACTTGGCCTGGAGCATGGTGTGTCATCTTTTGTGGCTTTGGCAAGCACTGTGGCAAGATTCTCACTTGGCAGTAGTTGAGTTGCCAATTAAGGAAGATTACTAGTTGCTAAATGTACTGTTAATGGCCCAACTTGCTTCATTAATATTCAACTTTCTATCTTACCCAATGGCATTTACAAGGTAGACGCCGAGAAAACTCGATGTAAAATGCTAGCACGGGTGCGTGGCAGGTTCAGCTCTCCACTATCTGAATGATCTCCAGGATACCCACAACAAAATGCATCTCAGGACATAATCCATGGGCAACATCTGCATGTACTGTTTGTCCACAGATATTGGCATCTGCCAAACTCTCATCACCATCATGGCAATTCGCTGATGCATTGGGAGGGTGGTCTGGGAGCGCAAATCTGCATTGCAGGTCACAGCAGTAATTAGCAGAGGGAGGCTGCTGCAGAGACACTTTGTGCACATGGGCAGGCACCCAGGCCATAGCCTGGACTCGGCTGCATTTCAGTGCTGCTCACTTGCTCTTTTAGTGTTCTTTCATTCAGCACCCACCCACAAGCTCTCGGTATCTGTACCTTGCCTTGCCAGTTAGCACTGGCAGCTTGCTTTGAAGCTCAGCAGTCCTCAGTCAAGAACGTGTACAATTATGGCCTACAGAAGTGCTTTATGTCAACAGCTTACCTGTACCACATACCAGTAGCTTACACTGCAAACATAGTGCGCGTACAGGAAGCAAGCAGCCATAGCTCAAAGCCTTCAGTAATGTCCAGGAGGCACCTGTCAGAGGGAATCAGTATAGCAAGTCCAGGACAACATCTGATATCAGTCGAACATTCAGTCGAGGTGAACTTGGTCAAGGGGATGTGTGCTTCTGCAGTCCAGGAGGTGGATCAAGGTCAGTCCTCTGGTTGGACTGCAGCCCACTGGGGAGACAGAGGAAGGTAGGGCTAATACAGTTGGGGATAGTACAGCCACTAGACAGTGGGCTGGGCACTTCTCAACAGCTGTCCAGTTGGTATGGGCCGCACTCAGTCCATCAGCTCTATTGGTGGAAACTAAAGGGAATGTGGGGTTGGGGGGGGGGGAGGGGGAGAGGAGGCAATTGTGGCTAATGATGAGGGAAGGAGACTTGACAAGTTTGTCTTCAACGCTTTAGGCTGGAGGGAAGGAAGCATGACAATGTGAAGAAGGCCAACAGCATCAATAAGTGGGGATTTGTTTGGCGTGCTTGGAAAGGGGGTCATGTGGGAGGGCGCTTCATCTATGGCCAGGAGCACATCTGTTTCAAAGGAACAGGGGTGGAGGGTCAGTGAATGACCACACCTTGTGTGCCCGGGGCTGGGTATGATAGGTTGGCGAGGACAGGCTCATTAAATGGGTGTGACCTGGGAGGTGTGAAGTTTATGTGGTTTGCGGGAATGTCTTTCAGGAGTGGGCTTTGTTGTTTGGGATCTCACTGACATCCCCTTCTGGCTCAAAGGAGTCTGAACTTTGTGGCACAATGGCTCAATGGCTAGCACTGGTGTCTCATTATGCCAGGGACCCAGGTTCGATTCCAGCCTCGCTTGCCCATTTGTGTGAGGTTTGTACATTCTCTCCCCGTGAGCCTGCATGGGTTTCCTCTGGGTGCTCCAGTTTCCTCCCACATTCCAAAGATGTGCAGGTTAGGTGGATTGGTTATGTTAAATTATTCAAGAATGTTCAGGCTAGGGGTTTAGCTGTGGTAAATGGCGGGTTATGGGGATAGGGTGGGTGGATGGAATATTCTTTGGAGGGTTGCTGCAGACTCAGTGGGACAAATGGTCTCCTTTTGCACTGTAGGGATTCTATACTTCTTCACGGTTGTATATCACAAGCTGAGGAGCATTCACTGTCTGTCATCTTCCACCGTAATGGTGTGAGAACATAGAACATCGAACATTACAGCACAGTACAGGCCCTTCGGCCCTCGATGTTGCACCGATCTGCCATACCAGTCTGAAGCCCATCTAACCTACACTATTCCATGTACGTCCATATGCCTGTCCAATGACGACTTAAATGTACTTAAAGTTGGCGAATCTACTACAGTTGCAGGCAACACATTCCATACCCCTACTACTCTCTGGGTAAAGAAACTACCTCTGACATCTGTCCTATATCTATCACCCCTCAATTTAATGCTATGCCCTCTCGTGCTCGCCTTCACCATACTTGGAAAAAGGCTCTCCCTGTCCACCCTATCTAACCCTCTGATTATCTTATACGTCTCGATTAAGTCACCTCTCAACCTTCTTCTCTCTAATGAAAACAGTCTCAAGTCCCTCAGCCTTTCCTCATAAGACCTTCCCTCCATACCAGGCAAAATCCTATTAAACTCCTCTGCACCCTTTCCAAAGCTTCCACATCCTTCTTATAATGCGGTGACCAGAACTGTACACAATACTCCAAGTGCGGCTGCACCAGAGTTTTGTACAGCTGTAGCATAACCTCATGGTTCCGGAACTCGATCGCTCTATTAATAAAAGCTAAAACACTGTATGCCTTCTTAACAACCCTGTCAAC
>NC_057738.1:18555621-18567908 GCF_004010195.1 Chiloscyllium plagiosum
TTTAGGTCTTTCCTGGCTACCTTGTAACCCTCAAGAGCCCTAACTGAGCCTCCACATCTCATCCTAACATAAGCCTTCTTCTTCCTCTTGACCAGAGATTCCACTTCCTTCGTAAACCACAGCTCCCGTGCTCTACAGCTTCCTTCCTGCTTGACAGGTACATACCTATCTAGGACACACAGGAGCTTTTCCTTGAATAAGCTCCAGATTTCTAATGTGGCCATCCCCTGCAGTTTCCTTCCCCATCCTATGCTTCCTAAATCTTGCCTAATCGCATCATAATTGCCTTTCCCCCAGCTGTAACTCTTGCCCAGTGATATACACCTATCCCTTTCTATCACTAAAGTAAACATAACAGAATTGTGATCGCTATCACCAAAGTGCTCAATTATTTCCAAGTCTAACACCTGGCTGGGCTCATTACCCAGTACCAAATCTAATGTGGCTTCGCCTCTTGTTGGCCTGTCTACATACTGTGTCAGGAAGCCCTCCTGCACACACTGGACAAAAACTGACCCATCTATAGTACTCGTACTATAGTGTTCCCAGTCAATATTTGGAAAGTTGAAGCCCCCTGGAGCCATGGTTTACGAAGGAAGTGGAATCTCTGGCCAAGAGGAAGAAGAAGCCTTATGTTAGGATGAGATGTGAAGGCTCAGTTAGGGCTCTTGAGGGTTACAAGTTAGCCAGGAAAGACCTAAAGAGAGAGCTCAGAAGAGCCAGAAGGAGACATGAGAAGTTGTTGGCGGATAGGATCAGGGTAAACCCAAAGGCTTTCTATCGGGCTCAATGTGAAAAAAAAAACAAAAATCCCAAATTCACTATCCTTTATGACTCCAAGTTTGGTACCATTCACAAACTTACTGTCCAATCTTCCAAATTGTTTATATAAATGAAAAACAACAGTGGACCCAGCACCAATCCTTACAGAACACCGCTGCTCACAGGCCTCCAGTCTGAACAACAACCACCCTCTGTCTCCTCCTGTCAGGCCAATTTTTATCCAGTTGGCCAGCTCTCCCTGGATCCCACGTGATCTAACCTTTCTAGTCAGTCTACCATGCAGAACCTTGTTGAAGGCCTTGCTAAAGTCCTTGCTAAATCTAAACATCTACTGCCAGAGGGATAATGCATATATGAAATAAACTGCCCGAGGAAGCGGTAGAGGTGGATATATTTACAACATTTAAATGACATTTAGACTGGTAAATGGATAGGAAAGATGCAAAGAGATATGGGCCAAATGCCAGCTAATGGGACTCATTCAGTGTAGAAAACCTGGTCGGCATGGACAAATTAGGTCGAAGGGTCTACTTCTAAGCTGTATGACTCTATAACTGCAGATACTGGAAATCAGAAGGTAATAAAGAATTTCTGGAGAAACGCAGCCAGTCTGGCAACACCGATGGAAAAACAACAGAATTAACATTTTGGGTCCAGTTCTGAAGCAGGGTCACTGCCTTTCTGAGATCTTTGCTTTCTAATATAATTGTGTTTTTTACCAGTATTGCTTTTCCTTTCCACATTTGCGTGTCCTCTACACAACTGGAACTGACAGCCCCCAAAGTTGGAAGATTCAAGAATAAGGGTTCCTAGAATTAGGATCTGGACATTCAGTGCTTGTAAAAATCAGGATCCCTAACCAAGAGCTATTGACGTTATGTCAATTAAATATTTAATAACTGAGGTTAATAGACTTCTGTTTGGCAATAGTTTTAAGGAATCATCCTGGGTAAATGAAGTTAGGTTCAATTCTACAATCTTTTGGCCGACAGAGAAAACAAGTTTGACAATCTGAATGATCTATTCCTACAACCTGAACTTTATCATGTGCTTCATGATCCTGATGTTGGGACCAGATAGGAGTGTGACAGCAGCATTTTCTGTGCAACAGATTAATGGAGCTATTGTGTTGGAAGTGGCCTCCTAACAGGCTGACTTTGAGCTTCCCATTTCCCTTCACGTGTCCCCTGCTCAGCCAGAGGGTCACCTCCGCAGTCCCACCGGAGAGCTCCTGGCAGCAGTTTGTCAATAGTTTGAGAAGATGCTTTGACAGACTCAGAAGCATAAAGTTAAAAGGATACGTTCGGAGTTGTCAAGGGGAAATCTCTCCAGGTGACCTTTTGGGACAATGAGGGGTTTGCAGACCCCCCCCCATTTGCAGACCTCCTCTTTCAGGGATGTGCCTCTGATACTGATTGCTTTCCTCAAGCTGCTGCTGAGAAACTGCTCCATGTTGCTGTGGTGATGAGGAAGTGCTTGACCATCAGCAAAGAAACATCAAGTGCAGGAAATGACTCCTAATTGGGGGCCTTAAGTACTTGACTTGGTTTCCCTCCTCCAATGAGACTGCAGATCCACATTCCATCCTGGATTTTTCTATTGTCCAGAATGTGTGGGGAGCTATTCCAACTGCACTCGCCACTATTTTCCCAGCACAGTACCTTCAAATCTACTATTCTGGGACTGGGAACATCTGCCCTTCATCTTTATGTTCCTCAAGCTCAAATGCTGACAGTCAGATGCTGCTTGAGTCGACTGCAAGCTGGCTTTTCAATCTTAATATCAGTGGAAAATCATGCTGCTCCTCATGTAAACCGCCCATTATTCTTGAACAGTAATTCATTTTAAATTCTGCCAGTTATTGTAAGCCATTGCACTACATCACTGGGTCAGGTCATTTGTCAAATACCATGCCGATATCCAATTAATTAGTATGTTAAAGGATGCATGAGCCTTATTTTGGTACGTAAAAAAGAAAGTTTTCATTTTTAAGTTCATCAGTTGTTAGAAAAATCAATATGTAATATTTAATAAAATGCCTTCTGCACTATTTAATATAAAAGATTTTGCCTACATCGTTATATTGTGGAAAGTTGTCTAGCATGTTTATTGGTTTATATTGATTTTTTAAAAATGGATTTCTGCAGCAACTGCTAAATAATTTGTTTTATTTAACCCAAAACCAGCTTATCCGAAGAATGATTAATGGTTGGCATACAAATTTGAGTGCATAACTTACAACAGTGCAGTCAAGAAACAGTCTTTCATTAAGTAAACGACCAGGCCTCTTTAACCTATCACTGGTACATGTGGTCAGTACACACCGAAAAATGGCAATGAGTGTTCTTTATAATTTAAGGAGGCAATGGCCTCGTGTTATTATCACTGAGCTGTTAATCCAAAGATCCAGGCAATGTTCTGGGGACCACAGCAGACTGTAGAATTTGAATCCAATAAATATCCAGAGTTAAGAGTCTAATGATGACCATGAATCCATTGTCAATTGTCAGGAAAAAACCCTTCTGATTCACAGATGTCCTTTAGGGAAGGAAACTGCATCCTTACTTGATCTGTCCTACATGTGACTTCAGATCCACAGCATTACATTCGACTCTTAACAGCCCCCTGGGCAATAAATGCTGTCATATCCTGTGACACCCACATCCTGTGAATGAATAAAAAGAAAATTACGAGAGGCCTATTATCTGAAACACTGAGGTTCTTTGGACTGGCAACAGTATATGCTTTTCAAAATCAGCTGATAGCCAAGTTCGTTACCCATGAGGAATTCCTCAACTGGGACCTCAGGTTCATATCACACTACAGGTGACCCCACTGCACCAAACACTCTCTCTCTGTCTCTCCCTCTCTCACTCACACACGCACACACATTAATCTATGGGAGAATTAGCATTTGTAAAATTTGTTTGCAGATACATTCTATTTTGCTCAAAAAGCACACAATCTACAGGCAGTCAATGCAGGCAGTCAATCCATGTGACATTTTATAAATTCCTATTTTGGAAATAGAACCAGTCTGACTCAAGATTGGGATACAGATAGACTCTAACCTCACAATATTAATGCATTGTCTGAGCTGAGATGTTACTTTTTTTTATATAAAACCTTAAGTTATCTCAAGAATGTGACTTAAAAGAAGTTCTGGGATTTAGATATTAATGAACTGAAACTTGCAACCCATTCTAAAAGATGAAAGACTTAACAGCAATCTAGGTTTGTTCAATATATCATTTCAGTTGCATGACATTATGATCTTTTGCGATAAATTCTGTGTCTTATGATCCTGCTCCACAGCTACCTGATGAAGGAGCAGAGCTCTGAAAGCTAGTATTTCCAAATAAACCTGTTGGACTATAACCTGGTGTTGTGTGATCTTTAACCTTTGAAAATTGAGATGACTGGTTTTCTGAGGTGGATAATATTACTGATCCATTTTTGAGGCAATTATCGTCACTCTGTTTGTGACTTCTGAAATCCATAGAAATTTGACACTTACATTTGCAAAGAAAGGATACACTTAGAACCTTAATCAAAGTAGCTACAGGTTAGAACAAAGTGTCACAGAAGATGGAAGGTCACGAAGAGATGGAAAATGTTTGTGTGAAATATATCGATTCACTACTTAAAATAGTTTGACACTAACAGGCTCCCCATTGTCCATCAATTATGTAAAAGAACGAGGAAAAGTAGTGCAACTGAGTGATGGAGAGTAGAAATAAATAATCATAGTGTCTTGCAGTGTGCATATAATGGACACTTGGTCAGGAAATATAGAGTGCTAACACTTACTGCTCCCATTTCAATGTCTTATCATCCCAATCTTATTCATGTTTTTGTCAGTTACTCTGCTGTAAATCATGCCAAATATCAAATCAAGGAACATAGAAGGAAAGCTTGCTTTTATGTAGGGCCCTCCACATCCTCATAATGCGAGAAAGAGAATCACAACTAATAAATTAATTTTTAAATACAATCATTGCTGTTGTATTTATGCAGCATCTTGAACATAGTAGAAACATTCCAAGATACATCATAGGGCATTTTCAGACTGAATTCGACAAGTGAGTTAGGTGAGATATTTGCCTAGTTCTTGGTTAAAATGGGACATGAGTGCCATTTAAAAACAACATACTCATCGTAATTCCCAGTGTCCTGACCTCATTTCTGAGATTTCCACTTTTCAAGAGTACCTTTTATGATGGAATGGTCTGGTTTAGGCCATAAGCCAACATTCTGCACTGCTGAACAGACCAGGCCTGTAATATGGTTCAGCATGTCCTAGTCTTCTGCAAAAGTCTTGGAATTAAACCAGCTTACCAAGAACTCATCTGCATGAAGGACATCTTGAAAAGTATGTTCATGAGTTGCTCTTCTTGTCCCATCGGACCAAGCTATGGGATTGACAGAGTGGACAAGAGAGGCAGAGCTGTAAATCAGCCAATTTGATTCATTGCATGTGATACCACACCTGAAGTATTGTGCACAGTTTTGGTCCTCTTATTTGAGAAAAAATGTAGTGGCATTGGAGGCAGTTCAGACAAGTTTTACTTGATTGTTCCCTGAGATGAGAGGTTTGTCATATGAAGTGAGATTGAACAGTGTAGGACTATTCTCTCTGGAATTTAGAAGAATGAAGGGAGATCAAATTGAGGTATTCAAGATGTTAAAAGGTAGGGATAAAATAGATGTGGAGCAGATGCTTCCTCTGGTGGGCCACTCTAGGCTGAGTGGTTATAGTCTTAGGATAAGGGGAGCAAATTTCAAACAGAGTTGAGGAGAAACTATCTCTCTCAAAGGGTTGTGAATCTGTGGAATTTGCTATCCCAAAGTGCAGTGGAAGCTTGGACAGTGAGTAAATTAAAGAGGAGTTAGACAGATTTTTAATTGTTAATGGGTTGAAAGGATATGGAGAAAAGGCAGTAAACTGGGGTGAGGAACATATCAGCCATGATTGAATGGTGGTGCAGACCTGATAGGTCAAAAGGCCTAATTCTGCTCCTATTTCTTATGAACTTATGAACTTATATCAAGAAATATCTGAAGGCATTGGATACTCCAAAACCTATGAGCCTGGGCAATATTCCAGCAATAGTACTGAAGGCCTGTGCTCTATAACTAACTTCATCCAAAAGAAATTATTTCAATTCTGCTGCAAAACTAGTATTTTCCCAGCGATGTTGAAAATTGCCCAGGTATGAAATGTCCACAAAGACCAATAGAAATCCAACCTATCTAATTACTATCCTTTCAATCTACTCTTGATCGTCAGCAAAGTGATGGAAATGGGCAAATAAGCTGAATTCCAGGGACGAAGTGAGAGTGACTACCCCTGACATCAAGTCAGCACTTCACTGAATATGATATCAATGGGGTTTACTAAAACTGATGTCATTGAGGAATAAGTGGGAAAACTATCCATTGGTTGGAGTTCTACTTTGCGCAGATGAGGATGGACATGGTTGTCGCAGGTCTATCATCTCAGTGCTGAAATCCTTCAGGTAGTGTCCTGGGCTCAAGTACCTTCAGCTGCTGCATCGAAACACATTGCATTAACGCATCAAAGATGCTTCAACAGCAACTTCCAAACCTGCTCCTCTATGACGAAGAAAGACAAGAGCAACAGATGCACAGGTGTTATGGACTGACTTTGGGCAAGTTTCTCCAAGTTGTTGCGGTTCCAGACAGATGTCTCAAAGCACTAAACTACCAGAAGAGGAGGGATGAACAGGTTCCCCTTCTGTATTCACCCACCCCCTTCTATTGGTCAAACAAAGTTAATTTGAAAAGCGGTCCTCGCTAATGGATACCTTTCTCACAGAACAAATTAATTTCTATTTTAGCAAGGAACACACTCTTGAGTTATCAGATGAAGTCTATTTGTTACTAAATGCAAAAATAAATAATGATACAACACACATGCACACAGAAATAAGAATTGAGTCCAAAAAAGGATGATAGAAATTAAAAGATGTATGTATTAAATTCTCTGAGTGGATTGTGAAGAGTCAATAGCAGATCATTAATAGTAGAAAAATCAATTTCAAGATTTTTGGTTTTGCAGTTAATTAAAATTCTTTTGCCCTATGTACTTTTTGTGATTGTTGTCAGGCAGCATTCAAAGTGAGAGAGGGCTTTGTGTTGCCCTGTTGCCTTTTCAATGGATTGATATAAGTTGGCTTCTTGCATTCAGAATGAGAAAGCCCTTTTGCCTGCAGTGTCTGGGTGACTAGTGGATGATTCTTCAACTGTGACATTCACAAAACATTAGTGTTCAAACCCATACTAGTACACACAAATGCCTTCATTCACCAGAATGCCTTTTTCCATTAATACATTTCCTTCTCTTACCATACACTCAACAGATTTGCTGTCAGTTTTAACCTTTTTTTGGACATTGGGAATGCAAATTGCAAAAAAAAATCCCTAACAGATAGCTTTCTGCTAGGGAAGAAAATCAGACAGTTATGATCTCTTCCTGTCATGTCTTAGTCTCTGTTTGAACTTTACTGAAAAATGTGTTGCTGGAAATGCGCAGCAGGTCAGGCAGCATCAAAGGAGATGAAGGGCTTATGCCCGAAATGTTGATTCTCCTGCTCCTTTGATGCTGCCTGACCTGCTGCGCTTTCGCTTTTCCAGCAACACATTTTTAAGCTCTGATCTCCAGCATCTGCAGTCCTCACTTTTTCCTCTGTTTGAACTTTCCCTAATACACTACAGGTGTGACATTCCTGACAGCATTGAATTTACATACGTAGTCTTTTCTTTGTCTGGAACAGTCCCCTTTAAAAAACAAATTTTGGAATTAAAAGTTAATGTCCATCCTACTTTAGGGCTCTGATCATTCATTGTGGCAATAAGAACACCATAACCTGCAGCGCCCTCCCCTTCAAGGTACTCTCCTGCCCTAATAATAGAGGTTGGCTCTCGACCCCAAGAGCTGCAGTAGTTCAAGGAGGCTTTTTTTCTACAGTTCAATGAGGGGTGGGCAATGAATTCTAGCCTAGCCAGAGATGCCCACATTCCGTAGAAATAATAAAAAAGTATTTTCCTTTGGACACAGAAGGTTCATCACTCTAGTCGATGCCTTGGCTCGCTTCCATACTGAGGCTTGGTTTGGAGGAGCCAGTTTTGGACTGGGGTGGACAATGTTAAATATCACACAACACCAGGTGACAGTCCAACAGGTTTATTTGGAAGCACTGGCTTTTGGAGCACTGCTCCTTCATTAGGTGGTTTCTTGGCTGACAGCCCAGAAATTTATTAGTCTGCAGAAGCAGCTGACTCTCAGGGAAAACGTAGCTGAATTGGCAGCTCTGGCTCTCTTATATTGGTTACACTATGTTTAGTTACACTAGTGCAAGAAGTTCCATGTGCTTGTGGTTTCTGCTATTGATATTTTAAAAGGTGTGGATGATTGACATTTTGTTAACAGAATTGTTACAGTGAAAAATATTTCCTTTTAAGGAAGTGAAAAGTCATGCATTAATCAATTTTCTATACTTTTACTATATCCTCTTGTCATGACAGGATTCATTGCTTCTGTACAGTGTATGGTTGGTGAAATGGCATATAAGTGGCTTAGCCAGATATGGTGACCGTGAAAGATCACAGAGGATGGTTGAAACAGAAGGAGGTAGCATGGATGGGACATGGGAAATGTGAGGGGTGAAGGCCAAATGAATGTTTTCCATTATAACTGGGACAAGGGCCCACATACCCTTTTAAACAGTTACCTTGCCATTCAGTAGATTCTGTTGCTTCTTCAGACATCCTTTATTGGTCGGCTGGCCTGAGTGAAGCCCACACCTGGGGTATTATGTATGATGCCCAGTGCTCATACTGTATTTTAGTGAGTGTGACTGGTGGCTTGTGTTACCACTAATCTTCCTTTCTTTGTTAGCCTTATTAGAGTAATTATAATTGCTGTTTAATATTATTATTATTTAATATTAATTATTGTAGTTCAATAGTCTGTGGTGGATGGTTGACCATGAATAAGAGTCTACAAAAGGGGGGCTTGTCTTAGCTAATAAGATATAATTTATGAAATCTCACTAACTATGTACATGCTACATTAACTCACTGGCATATGAACTATTCCTAGCAAGGGGTAGGTAAGGCACGTCTGCCTCCATTAGGAAAACTTGCCAGAGTTCACAAAGAACATGTGGCATCATTAGACTGGCCAGAGCTCAGCAGAGCTCAAACATTAACTCGTTCAGATCCATTGTCTTATACAACAACATAAGTCTTTGTGCCAATGGTATTTACACCCCTGGAGATACTATCGCCTGAGGCCGATGGTTTGGGCTGAAAATGTTCTCGACTCTCATTAGTCACCTCGACATTAGGATAGACATCCAAATGTTTGGTCAATGAGATAGGTTTTAACGAGTGACTTAAAGCTTGAGCGAGATAGAGAGGTTTAAGGAGGGAATTTAAGAGTTCAGGACCTAAGCTGAAGACTCAACCACCAATGGCACAAAGATGAAAATTGGGGATACCTAAAAGGCCAGAATTGTAGGATACAGAGAACCCAGAGGGAGCTGTAGGAGGTCACAGAAATAGGGAGAGGTTTTGCCAGGGAAGAAATCGATTCTCGAGGTAGTATGAGCATGGATGAGGCTTCAGCATCTGAGACAGAATTGGAGGTAGGCAATATTATGTAAATTATCTTTGTGAGGGTATGGAATCCAAAGCTGAGCTCTGAATCAGATAGATGCTGAAGTAAATTTAGCAGTCAATTGTGTACAGCAAATTCCTAGAAAAAGTAAATGTAATAAATAATGAATCAATCTGTTCTGGTTGAGGGCTAAGTGTTGTCCAGACATCAGAAAAAATCTTGTGGATTTATTGAAACTGCGGCTTGAATTTTTTACATCCAACTGAACATACACAGGTGACCACATTTGACACAACCTCAAAAATTACAGCATTTTGATTCTTCCTTGTTGAACTAAGGCCATAAGATGTAAGAGCAGATGTAGGCCATTCAGCCCAATGAATCTATTCCACCATCCAATAGTTAATGTGATAATCCTCAAATCCACTTTCCTGCCTTTTTCCCTAAAACACTTGATTCTCTTCCTGATTGAAAATCTGTCTATCTCACCCTTGAATATACTTAATAACAGAACCATGACAGGCCTCTGTGGTAAAGCATTCCACAGATTCATAACCCTCTGAGAGAAGAAATTTCTCCTCAACTCTGTCTTAAAAGTGTGACCCCTATTCTGACTTTATGCCAACTGATCCTAGATTCTACCACCAGGCAAAACAACCTTTCCATGTCTATTCTGTCAAATCCCTCTAAGAATCTCATATTTTCCTATAAGATTGTGTCTTGGTCCTCTACATTCTAATGAGTGTATGTCCAAACATTTTGACCTCTCCTTATATGACAATCCCTCCATACCTGGGATTAGCCTAGTGAATACCTATTCCATCTGTGGTCTGACAAGTGCCTTGTGTAGTTTTAGCAAAAACCTCCCTAATTTTATACTCCTTTCCCTTTAACATTAAGGCTAACAGTCCTGATGAGCATGGATGCTGTTCACAACTCTTCCAAACTGCTACTTCCTCATCAACCACACTACTCCATTCCCAAACTGTGGGGCTGGAGGTTACATGTTTTCGGTGGGAGTGGCACATTAAATAGTTTGGTTGCCCAGACCTTGCCACCCATTCTCAAACCAAACTCCCTCACTCAAAGTCAGCAGCCCACCCACCTTATTTAAAGAAGTCAATAAATAAAGGTCAAGGGACCACGTTACAAGCTCAATTAATCCTAATATTATCTGTCCATGCCAGAATCCTGACGTCCAGTATTTATCCCACAACTGATGTTACTGAGAAAGAAATGATCTGGTTAATGCTTCATTGCTGCTTACAATTTGACTGCCTTTTGTTCCAATTTTAAAACAGTTAAAACATGTCAAACATACTTCAATAGCTACGAATCAAATTGGAATGTCATGAAAGGCACTACAAAAATGCAAGTCTTTCTTTTGAATAATTACACAGGAGGTCTGAGTGCAAACTCTGCAAGGACCAACATTATTTTTTGTGGCAGCCTGTTACAATATAAAGATAAAGTTGTCGAGGTATAAATTTTTATAGTCCCCTGCAAAACACTTCTAAACCACAAATTAATCACGGAATCCCTACAGTGTGGAAGTAGACCATTGAATCCATAACGACCCTCTGAAGAGCATCCCATCCAGACCTACATCCCTAACCTATCCCTGTATCCCTCCGTTTCCCATGGTTAATCCATATAACCTAAGCATCCTGGACACTGTGGTCAATTTAGCATCACCAATCCACCTGACCTGCACATCTTTGGACTGTGAGAGGAAACCGGAGCACCCGGAGGAAACCTATGTAGACATGGGGAGAATGTGCAAACTCCACACAGACAGTCGCCCGAAGCTGGAATCAAACCCGGATCCCTAATGCTGTGAAGCAGCAGTGCTAACCACTGAGCCACAATACTGCTCCGGCCCACTCCCCTATATATACCAACTCGAACCATTTATATCAATCCAAAGATGTGCAAGTTAGGTGAATTGGCCATGCTAAATTGCCCATAGTGTTCAGGGATGTGTAGGTTAGATGCGTTAGTCAGGGGTAAATGTAGCAGAATGGGTTTAGGTGGGTGGGCGGGATACTCTTTGGAAGGTCGGTATGGACTTGTTGGGCCAAACAGCCTATTTCCATACTGGGGATTCTAAGGATATCTTTCGAACTGTTAATCACTTATCCATATATATCAATAAATTATTCACTATTGCAATTTAAATAATGAGAATGTCACATTAAAATCAGGGCAGTTAGGCTTCCTCCAATCAGGTTTGTGTTGTGCACTATATACTGTAAACTGGAGTAAATATAAATCATCCCTTTAATAAATTCCTTAGCTGTTTTACAGTGGCTTATTTCATATCTACATGTATCAAGCTCTATAAAACTCACCAATTATCAAAATATTTCATCTGAAGACACATCCAAAACAATCCATTACCTGATACCAAATACCTGTTAATGCCATTGCTGTGCTTACAATAACTTGTGTTTTATACAGCTGTTAACATACCAAAACCCCTCATGGTGCTGCACAAGTATTATCAAATAAAATTTGACAAGGCTCACATTAAGAGCGATTATAGCAGAGGAAGTGATTTAGAGAGTTGCAGAGGCATTTGAAGGATATTCTAAAGTTTGGACAATAGACAATAGACAATAGACAATAGGTGCAGGAATAGGCCATTCTGCCCTTCGAGCCTGCACCGCCATTCAATATGATCATGGCTGATCATTCCTAATCAGTATCCTGTTCCTGCCTTATCTCCATAACCCTTGATTCCACTATCTTTGAGAGGTCTATCCAACTCTTTCTTAAATGAATCCAGAGACTGGGCCTCCACTGCCCCCTGGGGCAGAGCATTCCACACAGCCACCACTCTCTGGGTGAAGAAGCTTCT
>NC_057738.1:18568248-18618864 GCF_004010195.1 Chiloscyllium plagiosum
GTCTCAATCAGGTCCCCTCTCAGTCTTCTAAACTCAAGGGTACACAAGCCCAGTCTTTCAGTGTAGGGTAATCCCGCCATTCCAGGAATTGACCTCGTGAACCTACGCTGCACTCCCTCAATAGCCAGAATGTCTTTCCTCAAATTTGGAGACCAGAACTGCACACAGTACTCCAGGTGTGGTCTCACCAAGGCCCTGTACAGCTGCAGAAGCACCTCTTTGCTTCTAAAGAGCCCAAGCAGCTGAAGGCACAGCCATCAATGGTGGAACAATTAAAATAAGACAGCTCTCAAGACATCAGAATTAGCAGACAGCAGCTATCACAGAAGTTTGTGGGGCTGGAAGGGATTAACAGATGTATGGAAATGTAAGGCCAAGCAAGGATATCAATTCAGAGATTAAACACTTCCAGATCGAGATGTTGCATAAGCAGGAACAAACATATCATCAGCAAACATAGGGACAAATGGGGGAACAGAAATTGGAGTAAGTTCAGATTCTTGCAGCAGAGCATTGGATAATCTCAGGTTTATGAAAGATACAACATTGGAACTCAACCAGGAATGGACTGGAATAATCAAATCTATACAGGAATGGATAAGTGCTTCAGCAGCAGAATTGAGGCAAGTTAAAGTTTGACCATCAGAAATTGCTGGAAAAGCTCAGTGTCTGTCTCAATTCAAGTTCTGAGGAAGGGTCACTCAGTTTGAAATGTTAACTTTAACTTCTCTCCACAGATACTGTTTCTGATTTACAGTATCCGCAGTTCTTTTGTTTTTTATTTAGAATTGCATCATGCTGCAGAAGAGGGAATGGAACAGATGGAATCATGGAACAGATGTGTGGTCAGAGTTAGCCTCACTATTAAATTTGCATTAAAGTTGCATACCGTCTGGAATATTCAACAGGCAGCCAGGGTGATGGACGAAATGGCAAAGGAACAGAGCTGGGGCAGACGTGAAATGGAAAGATGTTATGATAAATTAAGGAAAGTGAATCAGACAAGGATCCTCGCTTCAGAATGATAGCATTGTATTCTCAAAATCTTCAACTTCCATGTCCTCACTGCCCTTTCCTGCAGGAATAATGCCATTCATTTATGTAGCACCTATATGTTAGTAAAATGTTCCAAGGCACTTCACAAAAGCGATTATCAAGCAAAATTTGACATTGAGTCACTTAAGGAGATATTCAGACACGTGACAAAAAGCTAAGTCGAAAAGCGATCTTTTTAAGGAGGAGAAAGTAGAGATGTTTGGGAGGAAATTACAGGGCATAAAAGATTGGGGATGCTCAAGAAGACAAAAGCAAAAAAAAATCAGAATTTTCAGAGGGTATAAAGTCAAAGAAAAACATGTTATACAGAGAGCTTTTCACCAACAACAAATGCAGCACAGTACTCATTATATTCCTGGTCTACAGCAACATTAATATTAATCAACAAATCTTTCAAGACACAGACTTTTCATGAATCTTATTTCTAGGTTCATTTTCTATTAGTTTCACATCCCAATCTAATGTTGAATGAAATGGCACATTGTTCAGAATGATCTTATTCTCAGCTTGAATTCTGCATGATGTGTGATCTGCCAGAACAGAAATACCTGCCAAAACCAATCTTGACACAGATGATGCTTCAATGCATCAGTAATATCAAAAAAGCTATCTCTTACCAAGATAGTTACAAAGCCATTAATGGCCCTGGGCATATTGGAGAATCTCAAGGAGGATATTCATTGAGTTACATTGAGCTGACTCTAGCCAGGATGCTCTTGATGGTGGAATGACAGGGAATGGTGGGTGGAAGATGCCCAAGAGTAATTGAGAAGCCAGAATGAGGGGATTCAGTTTAAAAAAAGGTGGTCTCCTTTTAATACTGAGATTAAGAGAGTGCTTTTTTCTCTGAGAGTGTCACCACTCTGTGGAATTACTCGCCTCATACAAGAGTATAGGCTCGTCACTGAATACGTTCAAGGCTTTTGGTTAGACTTTTGGTTAACAAGGGATTCAAATGTTATGGGAAGGCAGATAGGAAGTAGGAGATAAGGCCACTATAGATTAGCTGTGAATCTAATGAATAGTACAAGATGATGGAGGGGCTAAGCGGCCTGTTTATGTTCCTAATTCTTGTGTTCTTGTGTTTTATCTTTCACTGTATTGCCAATTCTACCTGCAAGTCCATAGATTCACCAAAATAATGCCAGAGATAGAAGCCAAAGGCATAAGGAGAGACCTGACATACTGGTACTATGTTCCTTGAAATGGAGAAGGCTCAATAGAACTTTAACAGAGTTTTTGCTCAAACCATGAACAGTTTTGGATAGAGTGATTAACAGAAGATCATGGGGTTACATTTAGGCCAACGTTCCCCTGGTAGTTCTGCCAAGTCCCCTAAACTGGGATCAGAACTGTATTTGAAATAAAACGGTGTGTACTGAAGCAGGAAGACTAATAGCTATCTCTCATTTTCTGAATATAGTTTTACCTGAGATTTATGTCAAAAGAATAATAAGCGACATAACTTTGATGTAATATGTCTACCAATCATCTTAAACGCTCAATGGTTACCTTCTTCCATGGAAGATTAGCATAAACAATGGAAAACAGTCGAAACTTCTAGAAGATTAAAATTGTCACTGAGGACAAGGGGAGATATTAGGGGAGAATGAATCGTTTCACGGAGGTGTGGAATATGGAAAACTTTGCTAGTTGTGGTGGATTGGTGGAGGAAAATTTAAGGGAACTTTAGGTAACTTCTTGAAGCCAAGAAAGATACAGATTATTGAAAAAGAGGCAGCATTGAGATATTTTTGGATTTTAAAGAACCAGCACAAGCATCATGTTCTGACTAGTCTCTTTCCATTCTGAAAACCTCTATGCTCTTGTGGGTGATTACTGTAATTTGTAGTTTGTATTGTTAATTTTACTATGTTTTACAGATAATAAAACACAAATTTTTGTCTTCCAGAGGAGTTTTATGACCTGCAGACTGTAATCTCGCAATTAATCTCCATCCCACATTACAGCAGCAGTACACATTGGTATTCTATTCATCAAAGAGTACCCAGCAGAAATCTTTACAATAGCCCAATTTATCTATCATTGAAGGCAAATGACCTCTATGTTCAAGAAATCTGTTTATTTCAATCTCTTTTGCTCTGCTGAATGTAAATTGAACCTCTCATAAATAGCTAATGAGAATTTAAGATGGTAGGGAGACATATTACATCAAAGTTACGTCGCGTATTATTCTTTCAGCATAAATTTGCAGGTAAAACTATTTTCAGAAAGTGGGAGATAACTATTAGTCTTCCTGCTTCAGTATCAACAGTGTTATTTCTAATATTGTCCCGAGTCTAGTTTAGAGGAGGCCAGAAAATGAAAAAAAGAGAACTTGTCTGTATAAGGGCATAACATAAGGACAAATCAACATGCTTTATAGCCAATTACATACTTTTGAACGATAGTCAATATTGTAATATAGGAAATATGGCAGACAACATATGTAAAGTCAGGTTCACCCTACCACATCAAAGTAAATGTTCAAGAGCTCCTCTGCTCCTCTTTGACTAGTGCCAAGGAAGCTTTTCTGTCCACCTGGAAGGGATGAATGCTTGTACAGTTCAGAAAATGCCACCCCCAGCAGTGTGACGCTCCCTGAGTACTCCACTATGGCACAGTAGATAGCTGCGTTATGTACTTAGATTAGATTAGATTCCCTACGGTCAGGAAACAAGCACTTTGGCCCAACAAGTCCACACCGACCTTCCAAAGAGCAACCTACCCAGACCCATTTCCCTCTGACTAATATCCCTGAACACAATAGGCAATTTAGAATGGCCAATTCACCTGGCCTGCACATTTTTGGACTGTGGGAGGAAACTGGAACACCTGGAGGAAACCCACGCAGACACGGGGAAAATGTGCAAACTCCACACAGACAGTCGCCCGAGGCTGGAATCGAACCTGGGATCCTGGTGCTGTGAAGCAGTAGTGCTAACCACTGAGCCACCGCGCCGCCCAATGGGTTCTACAATGGGACTCAGAAGTCTGGTGCCCATTGAGGCACAGTGGGCACCAAACACTCACAAAGATTTTGGCTGTAAAGAAAACAAAGCTCTTGACCTGGATCAAGGATAGAGGATGGATTTAGAAGCTGACTACAATCTGGGTGCAGACTGCAAGTAAGACTGAAGGTGTTTGCTACACTCTTTTTCCATTTTTCTGGCAAATTTCAAGATGCTGGAGGTGTTATTGCAGGACTCATGCAATCCAAAAATATTGTGCCAATTATTTGTTCTTTCCAAACCCAGAGAGCAGCAACACAAAAAAAAATGTTAGATTGGTGAGAACTGTACTCTTACAAGCTTCTCTGTATTCTCTTATTCACCCTGTGATAATCTGTGGATTTTTTGAGTGTAGGAGTTGGGAAGTCATGCTGAGGTTGTACAGGACATTGAGGAGGCCTTCTCTGGAACACTGCGCCCAGTTTAGGTTGCCCAAGAATATTAGGAAGGATATTATTAAGTGGAGAGGGAACAAAAGAGATTTACCAGGCTGTTGCCAAGTATGGAAGGTTTAAGTTATAAAAGAAAAGGCTGGATAACCTGGGGACCTTTTTCACTGTAGCACAGGAGGTTGAGAGGCAACCTGATAGAAGATAATAAAATAATGAGGGGTCTAGATAGAGTTAACAGTGGTTGTCTTTTCCCTAGAATGGTGGATTTCAAGACTAGGGGGGCACATTTTTAAGGTGAGAGAGGTTTAACAAAGACCTGGGGGCACATTCTTTGCACAGAGGGTGGTTCACTTGTGGAATAAACTTCCTGGGGAAGTGATAAATGTGGGTATAATTACAACTTTAAAAGGTATTTGGAATAGGAAAGATTTGGAAGGAGATGGGCCAGGAGTAGGCAGGTGGGACTACTTTAGTTTGGAATTATGTTCAGCAGGTTGGAGCGTAAGGTCTGTTTCCATGCCGTATGACTCTATGACAGTATGTCTAGTTCTATTTCACAGTCTGAAGATACTCAGACAGTATGGGAATTGCAAAATATTGGAATATGTATTTTTGTGTTGCTGTGGTCATTGGGAGTTGTACAAGAGAAGCTTTAGGATCAGGCCTCAGCTTCATAAGGTCTGATCCACATCTTTTAAATATCAAGAATGATGTATCAGTGAATCTATTAGAAGTGATCCACTGAAAATGAACCAAGCCTTATTCAAATATTACAATGATCTATAAATTCCACCATGCAATTCTCTAACTTAACAGGCCACAACTGTGCTCTTCACGATACTAGCAATGGATAGACAGAGCTATCCTGTATGCCTGAAGCGGGTATTTGATCTTTGGTATAAATCATAAGCTCTATTGCCTGCTTGAGGTCCCTCTCCAACACTACATTGCTCAAAAAATGAACAACCATGAATTTGTCAGTCAATATAGTTAAACAAAGCCTTGTTTTGCTTGTAGTCTCACTCGATCCAGATCATGCTTGTCAGGGTTACATTTGAAATTCTCATAAATGTGAGAGTGCTTAAACAGTCAAAACCCATTAGCTATTATTTATTCCAATTTTACAACATGGTATTTTTGGTGTTTAAGCTGTTGGTGTTTTAAAATATACTGATGTGGAATGTACACCAGCCAAACTGTTGGCTAATTTGTGGGAACGTAGCATGTTATTGGAACATTCTTTGAAACAGGAAGACCTGAACAGAATATAAGACTTGCCAGAGTGGTCTAATGCTACAAACTTGGACCAGTTTGGAAGCAACAAGACCTTTATATAAGGTGTCTAAGGGTGAGCAGTGAGTCATATTACAATTGATGATGTAGATCAAATGTGAATGTGAAATAAAAAAAACAAGGCAAAGTTTTCCCCTCCAAGGATGTGGTGAGAAAGAAATATGAGAAAGGAAAATAATTGAGTGATTTAGCTCTGGAGAGATCCTCACCCACTTTGCGCCACCTCATCAATGAAGTGCTTGGTAAGGAGGCACTTTTGACACTCAGCTCACTAGCTATTAAAGTCCCTAAGTGGTCAATTAACAATTAGCTAAGAGCTTCAACTCACCACCATCCCAATCCTGGCAGGCAAAAAAAGTGACTGGTTCCCCCAATGGGTGACTGTCGTGTTACCGTTCATTGTCAGTATACCTTGAAGGACCATGCCCATGATATCATTACTGTAACAAACCTTTAAAATCTCATTTAATATATTAACTGGAATAATTTGTAGCATAATGTGCTAATGGAAGAATCCTGCATTTTGCAACCTAATAACTTTCTATGACCTCAAACACTCATGTGTCACAGTGCCATAAGATGTACAGCATGGAAACAGACCCTTCGGTCCAACCCGTCCATGCCGACCAGATATCCCAACCCAGTCTAGTCCCACCTGCCAGCATCCAGCCCATATCTCTCCAAACCCTTCCTATTCATATACCCATCCAAATGACTCTTAAATGTTGCAATTGTACCAGCCTCCACCACATTCTTTGGCTTGTGAATCTTTTGTTTGTATATTTCGTGAGCTGCCTTAAATGTTTGTTGGATTCTTAAATACCACATTATCCATGCTTAACTAAGACTCCATGCTAAGACTCCAAAATCTTTCTGGCAGATATTTAGAAAACTAATTGAAGACTAATTGGATGACAGCCATCAATGAATTCAGACAACAGTAGCATTAGCTTCAATGCAGCCAGCCATACAGATCTCTAGATAGGCCTTTAACTAAACAGAAAGATGGCTAGATTTTAAACAAAGGAAAAATTATAACTCCTGTAAGACGTAAGAAAGCTCTGAGTCCCTTTTTTATCAAATAAAAAGGCTGAAGTTACCAATACAATACCAGACAAATTTTTGTGTCTTTTTCTTTAGGAATGAGAGTCAGCAGATCTTGACATCATAGTTACAAAATACAGTTTTTAAATAACCAAAAAAAAAGTTTGCTACACTCAGAGGGCTTAGCTATTTCCTGGTATTTGTTAATGCCAACATTTTCTTTCTTTAAATTGGCAAAAAAATCAAAACAATGCCTCATGATGTCATCACTCCTTATTTGGTGCAAATGCAATCGCGAAGCAGAAATCTGCAACTGTAAGCTTGCAATTCTTAAAGTACAAGTTGACAGTTCTTAAACTAACATCCTCAAAGGGCCCAAGACAGGAAAGGAATGGCAACAGGGAACAAAGGGAAACAGAAGGATTGGTGCTGGGCCCTCTACTTTTTGTCATTTACATAAATAA
Organism: Chiloscyllium plagiosum; assembly: GCF_004010195.1. Taxonomy (NCBI): domain Eukaryota; kingdom Metazoa; phylum Chordata; class Chondrichthyes; order Orectolobiformes; family Hemiscylliidae; genus Chiloscyllium; species Chiloscyllium plagiosum. The sequence goes on from NC_057738.1 coordinate 18,575,509, forward strand.
TTTGGATGCGAGCATAAGAGGTACAGTTAGTAAGTTTGCAGATAACACCAAAGTTGGAGGTGCAGTGGACAGCGAAGAGGGTTACCTCAGATAACAACAGGATCTGGACCAGATGGGCCAATGGGCTGAGAAGTGGCAGATAGAGTTTAATTCAGATAAATATGAGGTGCTGCATTTTGGGAAAGCAAATCTTAGCAGAACTTATACACTTAATGGTAAGGTCCTAGGGAGTGTTGCTGAACAAAGAAACCTTGGAATGCAGGTTCGTAGCTCCTTGAAAGTGGAGTCGCAGGTAGATAGGATAGTGAAGAAGGTGTTTGGTGTGCTTTCCTTTATTGGTCAGAGTATTGAGTACAGGAGTTGGGAAGTCATGTTGCGGATGTACAGGACATTGGTTAGGCCACTGTTGGAATATTGCATGCAATTCTGGTCTCCTTCCTATCGGAAAGATGTTGTGAAACTTGAAAGGGTTCAGAAAAGATTTACAAGGATGTTGCCAGGGTTGGAGGACCTGAGCTACAGGGAGAGGCAGAACAGGCTGGGGCTGTTTTCCCTGGAGCATTGGGGGCTGAGGGATGACCTTATAGAGGTTTACAAAATTATGAGGGACATGGATAGGATAAATAGACAAAGTATTTTCCCTGGGGTCGGGGAGTCCAGAACTAGAGGGCATAGGTTTAGGGTGAGAGGGAAAAGAGATAAAAGAGACCAAAGGGGCAACGTTTTCACCCAGAGGGTGGTACATGTATGGAATGAGCTGCCAGAGGATGTGGTCGAGGCTGGTACAATTGCAACATTTAAGAGGCATTTGGCTGGGTATATGAATAGGAAGAGTTTGGAGGGATATGGGCCGGGTGCTGACAGGTGGGACTAGATTGGGTTGGGATAACTGATCAGCATGGACGGGTTGGACCGAAGGGTCTGTTTCCATGCTGTACATCTCTATGACTCTATAACTCTATGAGAAGTAATGAAAATGATAAATGAAAGGAAAGAGAATCAAAACCATTGAAAAAGTAAAAACTGCACTGCACTCTACTTATAAAAATACTTATTAAAAAAAGTCATGATTCGGAGATGCTGGTGTTGGACTGGGGTGTACAAAGTTAAAAATCACACAACACCAGGTTATAGTCCAACAGGTTTAATTGGAAGCACTAGTTTTCAGAGCGTTGCTCCTTCATCAGGTGGTTGTGACAACTGAAAGCGAGTGCTTCCAATTAAACCTGTTGGACTATAACCTGGTGTTGTGTGATTTTTAACTTTATTGCAAATAGAAGTGGAAAGCAAATGGTTAATTATGGACTGGGCATTCATTGGCTGCAGGGAAAGTTTTTACATGGTGCAAAAATGGTCAACCAAGTAAAGGCAAAATTTTGGAGATGAACAAGCTTCCCATATTATTATCGATATTGATAAGGTGAACAGAATGTTTGTTGACCATTAATAGTATGTGCTAACAGTGGAATGTGCTTGAATACCCACTGGAAGCATTATGGCACTCCGCAAGGCTGAACATGACATGGAGAGCATATTCAGAGCTGTGGTTCCACCGCAGCTTAAAGCCTGGGGACAGAACATGAAGGGGTAACTGTCGGGCAGCCCAAGTAAAACAGGCAGGTGGTTCAGGAATCCGCTGGGATCACACTCTGCATTATTAGGCTAAAAAGGCCTAATGAGTTCTTTATCATCTGATCAAAATGAATACAAGAAGATACATGCACTTCAATATAAAATAAATTCATTGGTTTCATCTAATTTAGAAACAATTCAAACTAGTGAGTCAATCTATTAGCTTAAATAACTTTAGAAATATTCAACAGAGACACTCACTACCTTCTGCCCACTGGAGACTCCTGGGTGAAGACTGGCACTTGGAATCTATCTCAGTTTCCACTGCAGCAGTCAGTGAACTCCAGTCCAATAATATGTCTGAATTCATTGATGGCTGTCATCCAATTAGTCTTCAATTAGTTTTCTAAATATCTGACAGAAAGATTTTAGAGTCTTTTTTTAATAGATGTCCATTGCTGTTAATGTTGCCGATGGGCAAATGTGTCCTGAGCGGGGAAAAGTTCCCAATATTGAAACAGTTCTGAACCTGATGTTAAGTTCTGCATTTCCATCTCTGATTACCATTCCCAAGTGTTACTTTGTGCAAAAGCAAGTCCAGGTGTCTCTCTGTCTTTGTACAACAGTCTATTCCTATCTCAGTTGAGGCCATTGCTTCATCCTTCCAGTTTACACTACACCTGTTTTATCACAAACTTTCCTTCAATTGGAATCAACCTCAGGACTGTGCTGCTGAAGTACCATCAAGCATGTCTCCTGTCCCAACAGAGGTCCAAACATGCTTGACCATTGCTGTACAACTAAAGATACCTACTGGTCCATCTCCCATCCGCATTTTGGAAAATCAGACCACAAATGCCATGCTCCTCCTCTCAGCTCGCAAGCAGAAATTGGAGTGTAAGAATTCACTACTGAATGTAGTGCAGTATTAATCTGAGGCAACAGAAGGACGTCCATGTGATTGCTTCGAATTGGTGGGCTTGTTCATATTCAAGAACTCCGTAACCAACGTAACTGAGTTTGCCACTACAGTTATGGACTTTGTACATTTGTAGAAGGCAGCATGACAAAGACATTTATCTGAATGTTTCCCAACCGGAAACCATGGATGAACCGAGAGATCCGCTCTGCACTAAAGTCCAGGTCTGAGGCACTCAAAGCAGGCAACCGTGATCCATGTAGGAAATCCAGAAATAACCTTTGGAAGGCCTTCAGGGATGCAAAGAGGCAAAATCAAACTAAGCTTGAGACCCAGGCCAAGCACATGGACACCCATCATTTGTGGCAAGGCTTACCTAACAGGCTACTAAGCAAAGTGAATGGAATTTCTGGCAACAGTACATCCCTACCTAATGAGCTCATTGCATTCAATGCTCACTTTGAAGGGAAAGGCAGTGAGAAGATATCACCTGTCACATCAGTCTTGGATACACTTGTCTCCTTGGTCATCACCGCAGGTGTTAGATCGGCCTTCTTGAGGGTGAACCCACAGAAAGCAACTGGCCTGGATGGAATCCCCAACTGTACACTCAGATCCTCTGTGAAGCTGGGTGTAATCACAGACATCTTTAACCTCTCCTGACTACAATCTGAAGTCCGCATCTTCTTCAAGAAGACCACCATTGGCACAGTGCCAAAGAAAAATCATGCAGCATGTCTCAATGACTACTGCCCAGAGGCTCCGAACTCCATAATTATGAAGTGCTTCGAGAAATTTGTCATGGCTCATATCAACTCCAGCCTCCCAGATTGTCTTGATCCTTTGCAATCCGCCTACTGGCTCATCAGGTCCATGGTAGATGCTATGTCCCTGGCCCTATATTCATCCCGGGAACATCTGGACAACAAGGATACATATGTCAGCCTCCTATTTATTGATCACAGCCGCACTTTTGACACCATCATTCCAAACAAGCTCATCTGCAAACTCTGTGACCCAGGAGTAACTGGATCCCTGAATTCCTGACCTACAGATCGCATATCAGTAAGGATAGACTGAATCATATCCACCATGATAATCTTCAACACCAGTGCCCCGCAAGGCTGTGTACTCAGCCCACTACTGTTCTCCTTATGCAGATACAACTGTGTGGCCAACTTCCGACTCAACTCCATTTACAAATTTACATAATTGCACAAGCGTTGTAGGGCGGATCTCAAACAACAATGAGACAGAATACAGGAAAGAGATTGAGTGTTTAATGGCACAGTGTAAAGACAACAATCTCTCCATCAATGTCAGCAAAACAAAGGAGCTGGCCATTGACTTCAGGAAGCAGAGTAGAGCGCGCATCTCTGTCTGCATCAATGGTGCTGAGTTGGAGATGGTCCAGTGTGTCAAGTTCCTGGGAGTGATGATCACCAACGATCTATCCTGGTCCACCCATGTTGATATGATGATCAAGAAATCACAACAATGTTTCTACTTCCTCAGGAGGCTAAGGAAATTCGGCATGCCCACAAAGACTCTTACCAATTATACAGATGCACCAGAGAAACCATTCTATCCGGATGCATCACTGTGTGGTTTGGCAACTGCTCTTCCTAAGATTTGCAAGAAACTACAGGGAGTTGTGAACACAGCTCAGTCCATCACACAAACAATCCTTCCATCCATTGACTCCATCTATACGCCCTGCCGGCTTGGGAAAGCAGCCAACATAATCAAAAGACCCCTCCCACCCAAGTTATACCCTCTCCCACCTTCTTTAATTGAGCAGGAGATATAAAAGTGTGAATACACATAAGAAAAGATTCAAGAACAGATTCTTCCCCATTGTTATCACAATGTTAAACAGATCTCTCAAATGTTAGTGTTGAGTTCTCTCTCTGCACCTTCTCTGTGGCTGTAACACTGTATTCTGCTCTCTGTTCCGCTACCCTGATGCACTTTGTATGGTACAATCTTCCTGTATGCCATGCAAAATAACGCTGTTCACTGTACCTTGGTATGTGAGACATCAATAAAACAAATCAAATCAAATGAATGATTATTGCCATATCCAATTAACCCTCAACAATCTGGTTCAGAAATATCATTTTTAAGTCTAACACTACATGCTCACAAACAGTTTTTCCATTTTGGAATCTGATGAGGGCATAGCTTCATCAAAGAAGTGCAGTCAGAGTTTGCGGCATCACAAGCAGCTCCATAGATCAGGAGGAGAGGAAGAAGAATGGGAGAACAATAGGAAGAAGGGATTTATTAATTAGGAGAACAGACAGGCATTTCTGGGCTGTAGACCTGATTCTACGTTAGAAATCTAGTGCTAGGGTCAAGGATGTCACAGTGTGGCTGCAGAGCATTCTTCTGGGGAAGGGTGAACAGCTAAAGGTCGTGATTAGAGTGATGCTGGAAAGGCACAGCCGGTCAGGCAGCATCTGAGGAACAGGAAAATTGGCGTTTCCGGCAGGAGCCCTTCATCAGGAAGCTTTGTGGGTGGAGAGATAAATGGAAGGGGTGGGGCTGGGGAGAAGGTAGCTGGGAGTGCAATAGATGGATAGAGGAAGGGGGTAAAGGTGAAGCTCGGAGAGGAGGGTGGAGCGGATAAGTGGGAAGGAAGATTGACAGGTGAGACAGGTCATGAAGATGGTGCTGAGCTGAAAGTTTGGAACTGGGGTAAGGTCGGAGAGGGGAAATGGTCCATGGTCCATGTTGGCATCAATTCCTTAGGTAGGGAGAGGAATGTAGACCTACAATCAGACTTTAGGGACCTAAGTAGAAGATTAGCAAGCAGGAATTCAAATGTAGTAATTCCAGATTACTCCTAGTGCCATTTCCAAAGTGTGTTCAGATATGAAAGGATACGGTACATGTGTCTGTAAAGATGATGCAGGAAGGGCAGGCTCTGTACAGGCAGACTGGTTGCTCTGAACTTGCACTGATTTCCTTGTGAGGCATTTTTCTAGAGCTCATGGGAAGGTTTTAAATTAACTTGGCAGGGTATGGGAGCCAAAAATGAATATTCAACAAGAATACCAGTGTTCACGAAATACCTGAAGAGACAGGTGACATTAACATACAAATAGCACATTAATAGATGAAGTTGGACTAAGGGAAAAATTAATGAAGTTTCAAATCAAGGTTACCGTGCATGCTTGCAAGCACACAGGGCATTATATGTTCAGATTTCCATGTGGAAATATGATTTTGTGGCAAAAACAGAGACCTGGCTCAAGAAAGGTCAAGACTGGGGATTAATTATTCCTAGGTATAAAGTGTTGAAAATAAAAAGAATTGGAAGTGTTCGCTGGATGACAAAGGAGGTAGAAATTAGGATAAAGAAGTAAATATACATGCAGTACAAATGTCATGTAGAAACCCCAATTGAAAACAAAAAGCAATACAGAGGGAAGGTGGAAAAATATATTGGAGAAGGAATTGGAATTCTGAGACAAGACTGGCAGTTAACGCAAGGGGGAATCTCAATTCTTTGACAGGCAAAAAATAGTACATGAGTAGCGAAAGGAGGAATAGGATGAAGTAGGAAAGATAAGAGGGTATAGACAAAAAGACAAGAACATAGCTGAGAAATTAAATTAATATTTTGTATCTGTCTTTACCAAGGAGTCTTTACCCTGGCCACAGTGACAATGAAGGAAACTTTTCAGTAGCAGAGTTCAAAATTGATAAAGAAAAGGTATTGTATAGACTGTTAACATTTAAATTTAGCCATGATGTGGAGATGCCAGTGTTGGACTGGGATGGACAAAATCAGAAGTCACACAGCACAAGGTTTTAGCCCAACAGGTTTATTTGAAATCACAAGCTTTCGGAGTGCAGTCCCTTCATCAGGTGAAGTCACCTGACAAAGGGAGCAGCGCTCTAAAAGCTTGTGATTTCAAATAAACCTGTTGGACTAAAACCTGGTGTCATGTGACTTCTGATTGTGTTTAAAGTTAACAAGGCGTCAGGACTAGATCGGATGCATCCAAGGATTTTGGCGGAAGTAGACATTATAGGGACACTGATCATTATATTTCAGTTTTTCTGACCTTCAGGGGAGGTGCTAGAAGACTACACAATTGCAGACACCACACCCTTGTTCTGAACAATGTTGCAAGGTTAAGCCCAGTAATTACAGACCAGACAGTTTAACTTTAATGATGGGACCACCCTATAAAGAGTTATTCAGATGGTCTATAATCATGTCAAAAAGGTTGGGTTGAATAGGAAGTGCCAAAATAGATTTCTAAATAAGAATTCATGCTTGACTAATTTGCTGAATTTTTCGAACAAAATAACTGGAAGGATGTATGAGGGCAATGCTATTGATGTGATAAACTTCCAATCAGCATCTGGTACAATGCCACACAATGGACATGTGAGAAAAAAACATAATTTATGAATAAAAGGGTCAGTAGCAAAATGGATACAACATTGCTTGAGGGATAGGAAATGGGGATTAATTAGCAATAGATTTTTTTCGGGGGCTTGAGGAATGTTTGTCATAGATTTCCCCAGTGTAAAAACTGCATTTATTTTCTATATTTTTGATTATGGACCAAATTGGAAATAGTTCTGTTTTAAAGCCAAAGACTGTGGAAAAAATTGCTGCACATTTGAAAACGTGTTACTGAAACTCATTGTGTGTGGTATTTACACTGTTGTTTTATTCAAGCCGTGGAAGAGAATGTTTGTCACTGAGATACGTGTGCAGAGTGAGGTTGATTGGGTAGGCAGCAAGTCGCTAATTGGTTTCTATAATTGTGACTAGTCATGGATGCCAAAAGTCATTGGTCTGGCTACATCTCTCTGATTGGTTCCTGGGTAACTACACAACATGTGGGTGTGAACAATAAGGTTCAGACTGCTTGAACCTCAGGTTGCGTGCATCTCCAATACTTCCATAAAAATACCTGAAGCAGGAAGACAGTTAATTATTTTCTCCTTCCAGTTTTTGTAAAGCTGCTGCCTTTATCCAGTAACAATTAGACTTTGTAGTTACTGTACCAATTACTCTGTGCCTCCTGCAAAGAAGTAAAAGAATCAGGAGAAAGGAGACTGAAGAACAGAAAGTCCTGGAAAGCCAAAAGGAACATCTCAGTGAACTCTATGGTTTGATGCTATGGAATTGTGTTGCCCAGTCTTTTTCACATTACTCATAAAACCAATTATCTTTATCTGTGTGCGCATATATGTGTGTGTGTTTATGCATTCGCGTGTGTGTGCCTGCATGTGTGTGTGTTTTGCGTGTTTGTGTATGTGTGTATGGCTTTTAAAAGAGGATTAAAGTTGTAGGGCAATGTGTTGATAGTTCACAGATGATTAGAATTTGCTTATTTATAATAAATAATAGTTTATGTTAAGTACAGGACCCAGATCAGTGTTTTCTGTTAACTTGATTCCAACAATGAGGTAAATGGGTATATTGTATCCTTTTAAATCATTCACTGTTGTGGTGATCCCAGGTGTAATGGGACTTGAGAGTCAGTGCATTTACTCCAGTGAATTGTAACGCCAGAGTTCAGTATTGGGACCCTTGCTTTTCCCTGTATATATAAATAAATTTTCTAGTTCTTTAAACTTGTAGGTGTGAATAATAAGGGGAGAGTCCTTCAGACTGCTTGAACCTCAGGTTTTATTCATCTCCAATATGTATGCAACCACACAGAGTAGAGCAAATAAGACTTGGATATTACAGGCTTAGATTGCCATGGGGAAATATGATGTTGTGACAACACCGAAGACATGGCTTGGGATGATACAAAACTTTGAAGCATTGTAATCTATGAAGAGGATAGTGTAAGACTTCAGTAGTACATAGACAAGCTGGTGGGATCAGCAGATTGTTGGCACATAAATTTAAATGTGAAGAAATGTGAGGGGATGCATTTTGAAAGAAAGATCAGGGACAGACAATAAAATAAGAGGAGTTCAGGCAGCATCCAAGGAGCTTCGAAATCGACATGCCCGAAACGTCGATTTCGAAGCTCCTTAGATGCTGCCTGAACTGCTGTGCTCTTCCAGAACCACTAATCCAGGATCTGGTTTCCAGCATCTGCAGTCATTGTTTTTACCTAATAAAATAAGAGGTGCAATTCTAAAGGGGGTAGAGAAGCAAAGAGTCATGGACATGCATGTTCACAGATCATTGAATATGGCAAGAAAGATGGAGGGCATATTTCATAAAGCATATAGAATCCTGGACTTAACAGAGATATAGAGTTCAATAGCAAGAAAGTAATGTCAAACTTGTCCAACAAACCTTTTTAGACTTCAGCTGGATGTTTGTGTACAGTTCTGGGCACCAAACAAAAAGGATGTAAAGGCGTTGGAGTGAAAGCAGAAGAGATTTACAGGAGCGATTCCAGGGATGAGAGACTTCCGTTATGAGAATTGATTGGAAAAGTTGGAACTGTTCTCCTTGGAGAGAAGAAGGCAAACAGGAGATCTGATAGACATTTCCGAAAATCATGAGGAGGTTGGTTAGAATTGATAGGGATAGTTCCTGCTTTAAAAAAGATCAAGAATAAGAGGGCACTGATTTAAAGTGATTTGCACAAAAAGAAAACAGGTGAGAAAAATCATTTTCATACAGTGAGTGGTTCCAGTCTGGAATGTACTGGAATGTGGTTCAATCAAGGCATTCAAGAGAGAACTGGATAATTATTTAAAAATTTTGAAAATGTATAAGCATATGTGAAAAGGCTGGAAAGTGGCACTAACTCATAATGTTAATGTGGAGTCAGACACGATGGGCCAAATAACCTCTTTCAACATTGCAACACTTCTGTATTATACCATTTATTCATCTTCCAAAGAAATGCAGCATGTCCCTTTGGAAAAGCTTCAAGCAGAACTGAATGAGTCAGAGCACAATGGAATAATTCAGAAGGTGTATGCAAAGACTACACCATTGCTCAAATGGTGAGTGTTATGTTCAGTTCAGTCATTGTCCCAGATTAGACAGTGTCTGACAGTTCTGGACTGCAGTTCACTGGCAAACCACTTCAAAACATGTCAGCTAAATGTAAACAACCCATCTCTCATGGTCACCTCACTATCTATGCTCAAACAGCTAGCAGATTTTACTGAACCCACAATCAAATCAATGATCATTAAGTGTCAGACCACAAAACAAGATTTTTGCATTGTATTGCTGCAATCTTCCACAATACCATGAAGAAGGGATTATCATCTGCAGCACTCAGAGTGAAGAGGATGTCTGATACTCCTGTTTACATCTGTCAGCCAGGACTCTCTGATTGGACCACATTAACAGCCCCAATCAGGGAACTGGGTGGCTCAGTGGTTAGCACTGCTGACTCAGAGTGGGACCCAGATTCAATTCAAGCCTTGGGCAACTGTCTGTGTGGATTTTGCTCATTCTCCCCGTATCTGCGTAGGTTTTCTTCAGGTGCTCCGGTTTCCTCCCACAATCCAAAGATGTGCAGGTTAGGTGCATTGGCCATGCTAAATTGACCATAGTGTTCAGGGACGTATAGGTTAGGTGCATTAGTGATGGGTAACTGTAGAGTAATAGGTTTGGGGAATACATCTGTGTGGGTTACTCTTCAGAGGGTTGGTGTGGACTTGTTGGGCCGAAGGACCTGTTACCATACTGTAGGGATTCTATGGATTTATGTCAGAAAGTCAAGTAAATATGGCTTTGCCCAACAACCAAATTGTCTAACCATTCTGAGACTTAGGACATTCTTCTCCAAGATACAAAGATCATTTGGTTATTTTGAGCTGGGGACTTAGAAAATGGGAACATATACTGCTTTAAATCGAGGAAACTGGAAGGGAATGTTGCAGTTTTAACAATAAGTTACTGCAACTCATTGTGACTTTTATCTACAATGTTGCCATATTTAAGCAGTGGGGGAGGATGTTAGACAATTTGTCTGTGTCTATGTGTGTTCAGGGCAGTTTTGTACAGAGAATTTGTTTGGTTGTTGTAGGCTCAGCATAGTAACAGCCACTATTGGTTCCTGGGCAAGTGATTACAGCACTGCATGGGGCCAATTGGGCAGAAACATCTAGCCTGTGAAAAGAAAGTGCCCCAATCTCTCACTCTCCCTCCCCACCCCACCCCCCACCCCAAAAGTAACAGAAAATCCCCAGGTAATTTTTCCCACTCACCTTTTCCATGGGAACTGCATTTTCTGAAAATTGCAGTAATGATGGGAGGAAAGGGGTAAAAACACCTTCAGAGACCTTGAAAGGAGCAAATTCTTAACTAGTGAATGAAAATGAACATTGGTGTACAGAAAACCTTATCTCATCAGTAAAGAACTGAGAAGAGGTGGAACTGAAAGACAACAACTCATCAATTCTTGTAGCTATAATTAGTGCTATCAAACTGTTCCTTCCTGTTTTATTTTTCTTTTCTCATTTTTATGAGAAATTTTAAATTTTCTCATTTATTTTTGTTTTGTTTTGTTGTTTGTCTGTTTGCATTGTGTATGGGAATTTCAAATTTGCATTGTGTGTGGGTTTACATTACAGGATTACAACAGCAATTCATGTTCTTTCCTTGCATTGGCTTAAACAGCTTGATAACAATAGAAACCTAGAAAATACGAGCAGGAGTAGGCCATTTAGCCCTTTGAGCCTGCTCCACCATTCAATGGTTGATTATACAGTTCAGTACCATGTTCTTGCTTTCACTCAGCATGGTTGACCCCTGTAATCCCCAAGGACTTCAAAGAACAAATAATTATTTTCTTTTTAATGAAAAGACCCAGTTTGCATTGTTGGAAGGAATCCTGAGGGACAGGATGTACATGTATTTGGAAAGGCAAGGACTGATTCGGGATAGTCAACATGGTTTTGTATGTGGGAATTCATGTCTCACAAACTTGATTGAGTTTTTTGAGGATGTAACGAAGAGGATTGATGAGGGCAGAGCAATACAGGGAGAACTAGCCATTTGGATACAGAACTGGCTCAAAGGTAGAAGACAGAGGGTGGTGGTGGAGGGTTGTTTTTCAGACTGGAGGCCTGTGACCAGTGGAGTGCCACAAGGATTGGTGCTGGGTCCTCTACTTTTTGTCATTTACGTAAATGATTTGGTTGCGAGCATAAGAGGTACAATTAGTAAGTTTACAGATGATACCAAAATTGGAGGTGTAGTGGACAGCGAAGAGGGTTACCTCAGATTACACCAGGATCTGGACCAGATGGGCCAATGGGCTGAGAAGTGGCAGATGGAGTTTAATTCAGAAAAATGTGAGGTGCTGCATTTTGGGAAAGCAAATCTTATTAGGACTTATACACTTAGTGGTAAGGTCCTAGGGAGTGTTGCTGAACTAAGAGACCTTGGAGTGCTGGTTCATAGCTCCTTGAAAGTGGGTAGATAGGATAGAGAAGAAGGTGTTTGGTATGCTTTTGTTTATTGGTCAGAGTATTGAGTACAGGAGTTGGGAGGTCATGTTGCGGATGTGCAGGACATTGGTTAGGTCACTGTTGGAATACTGCGTGCAACTCCGGCCACCTTCCTATTGGAAAGATGTTGTGAAACTTGAAAGGGTTTAGAAAAGATTTACAAGGCTGTTGCCAGGGTTGGAGGATTTGAGCTATAGGGAGAGGCTGAACAGGCTGGGGCTGTTTTCCCTGGAGCGTCGGAGGCTGAAGGATGACCTTATAGGGGTTTACAAAATTATGAGGGTCTTTTCCCTGGGGTTGGGGAGGGCATAGGTTTATGGTGAGAGAGGTAAGATATAAAAGAGACCTATGGGGCAACTTTATCACACAGAGGGTGGTACATGTATGGAATGAGCTGCCAGAAGATGTGCTGGAGGCTGGTACAATTGCAACATTTAAGAGGCATCTGGATGAGTATATGAATAGGAAGGGTTTAGAGGGATATGGGCCGGGTGCTGGCAGGTGGGACTAGATTGGGTTGGGATAACTGGTCAGCATGGGCGGGTTGGACCGAAGGGTCTGTTTCCATGCTGTACATCTCTATGACTCTATGCATAATATTTTAACCTGAGTTAGATAGCTATGTAGGATAGCTATGTAAAATTGTGCAATTTGGTGGTTTAATCAAATTTTCACATTTGTAACCACTCTGGGTGTAGTGATTGTAACAAGGTCAACGAGGTGGACCTCACAGAATATGAGTTTCCTGATTGGATGATGAATGGCATGGGGCTGTTCTTATATGTCAAAGGCTATTTGTCTTCAGGAAATACTCAAATTCCCTGCTGGTCAATGATGGCCCGATGTCTGTGACCAACACTTCCAGGAGTCCATGTATTACAAAAGATACTCACAGCTTTTCTATCGTCGTCCCTATGTTTGACAAATGAATTCTATGCACATCCAACCACTTTGAGCAGGCATCCACAATGACTAACAACATTGAGCCCATCAACAGGCTGGCATCGTTGACGTGTAATCAAATCTAGGGTTTACCTGGCCATTCCCATGAATGTGATGGATGTACTACCTGAACTCCACCAGGGTCATCCTGGGCTTTCCAAAATGGAGATGTTGGTGAGAAGTTATGTCTGATAGCCAGGATTAGATGCTGACACTGCTGCTTTGGTGGAGCAGTGCCCACAATGCCAACAAAGTTCAATGGCATTAAGCATACAAGGGCAGCTCCATACCATGCATTGTTGATTGCTTGAAGGCAGGCTTAAAGAAACACTCAATATCAAACTGTCCCAGTTTTTGTTTGATTATCAGACCAACCCTCATGCAGCTACAGGGATAGCTCCAGCAGAGTTGCTGATGGGGAGAAGATGCCACATCAGGTTAACGCTGACCTTCCTGGACCTGGAGGGGAGGGTGAAAGAGCGTCAGGAATGCCAATGCTGACGCAAGATTCTTCTAAGTGAGAGAGACAGTTTAGTTCAGGAGACAATGTTTGGTGCCAAAATGATGAAAATGGCACTGCATGGGTGAGAGGCGTGGTCGACACTAGGTCAAGTCCCGTGACATACAAAGTTTGGGTAGGTGAAGCGGTCCTGAACAAGCACACGGACCACATGAAAGCTGCAAACTCGCAAACGGAGTAGGGGCAAAACATACTTGGCCCGTCAAAATACAGTCAAGGCTGTCAGAACCTGTGGGCTTTCCCTCTTTATCTGGAGTCGAAGAAACCTCAGACTCTGAGATGGATGCAGCCTCGTTGCCTTTACTGACTGAAAAAGAGAATGAATATCTCATGAGATGCTCTGGGTGCAAGAGGGCTGGTACAGCCCAGGACACGCTCCTTCTGTCTGAGGCTGGGTCAGAGGAACCAGACCTGGTGCAAAAACAGACCAGGAGAGGCTACAAGAGAAAAACCAGGCCTACATTCCTGGACTTAGAAGGGGAGGGATGTAGTGATTGTAACCAGGTCCATCAGCTAGGTGCACCTCATAAAATCTGAGTTCCCTGATTGGAGCTGTTAATCTGGTCCAATCAGGGAGCGCTGGCTGACAGTTATAAACAAGAGTGTCAAAGGTTCTGGTCACTCTGAGAGCTGGCAGTGAGGGAGCTGGAACAGCATCAAGTACGTTGCATGTGTAAATAAAGGGTGACAAAATCCCATCCTCTGTGGAGTTATTTCACTGGGAATAGTGGCACTTAATTTCCAGCACATTTCCTCAATGAGTCAGACCAATTGTCAGAGGAGGATGAAGAGATAGACAATGAGAAAGCAAGAGAATTCCCAAAACACAAGGTGGCAGCAGAGTAGGAGTGCTGAGCCTGGCGTCCATCTGCTCCCATCTGCGTTCTTTCATTTTTTTCTACTTTTCACTTTGGCTTTTCTTTCTTTATTTTCTTGTTTCTTTGTTTCCTTCCATTTAGAGTCTGGAGAGTGGTGGGTGAATGAGAAGACACCCGATGGCAGCAAAACCAACTCTAGGATAAGCCAGTCACTGCTCCACCCCAGCCTGGGTTCTTCCAATGGGCAAGGAGCAGATCTGAGGCTCATTCCACGGCCCAGACTCACAGGCTGGGCCAAGGCTGCAGGTCTGCAGCTAGGCCCGGGTCCCTGAAGATGCAGAAGCATCAGTATAGGGATGGGTGCTGGACTGGTAGCAGTGTCTGGAGGAGCATCGGATGGGGAACAGGATGAACAGAGCCCGCGCATCTCCAGGCACACAGCTGCGGCTCAGACACAGCTGTCACGGGAGTGGTGGTGGAGGAGGCCAGTAACTGAGACACCGACAGAATCGTGTGGCGGCACAGTGGCTCAGTGGTTAGCACTGCTGCCTCACAATGCTAGGGACCCGGGTTCAATTCCAACCTCAAGCAAATGTCTGTGTGGAGTTTGCATATTCTCCATGTGTTTGCGTGGGTTTCCTCCGGGTGCTCCAGTTTCCTCTCACAATCCAAAGATGTGCAGGCCAGGTGAATTGGCCATGCTAAATTGCCTATTGTGTTCATGGATATGTAGGTTAGGTACATTAATCAGGGGTAAGTATAGGGAATGGGAATGGGGGCGTTATTCTTCGGTGGGTCGGTGTGAACTTGTTGGGCCGAAGGTCCTGTTTCCACACTGTAGGGATGCTATGATGAATCTATTGCAGACATCCAGGAGCCTGTTTCAGAAACTCCAGCTGATGTCAAGCAGCAACTGGAAGCGCAGAGAAGGAGGACCAAGATGCAGAGAGAAAGATGAACTCTACTGCAGTAAAATCTTGCATTATATTCAGTGTTTCAAGATGACACCAGAGCGTGGTGACACTTTGCATACAACATGCAAAAAAACACTTCTCACTGTATCTGTTTGTACATGTGATAGTAAATCTAAGTCAGAGAATAAATCCAGTGTGGAAACAGGCCATTCTGCCCTACGGTCCCACACCAATCCTCCAAACAACATCCCACCAAGAACCATCCTCCTACCGTATCCCTGTAACCCTGCATTTCCCAGGGCTAACCCACCCAGCCTGCACAGCCCTGAACACTATGAGCAATTTAGCATGTCCAATCCACCTGACCTGCACATCTTTGGACTGTGGGAGGAAACCAGAGCACCCGGAGGAAACCCACACAGACATGGGGAGAATGTAAAAACTGCACACAGACAGTCACCTGAAGGTGGATTCAAACCTGGGTCCCTGGCACTGTGAGGCAGCAGTGCTAACTAATGAGCCACTAAATCTAAATCTAAATTGATGCATTGGGCAGAGAGTTCAAGTTAGAGGAAAAAGACCCTTGGACACCAGGTTATATAAAGTCGTTCATGATAATTATACTACATTGAAAAGGAACAGAAGAGACCTCAGACCAATGTACAACACACCAATCATGTTTGTGAAGAGAGTGAGGAAAGTGATATTTGTTGGGGGCGATGCTGAATGACAGCAACTAGCAACAAGACAACCTAGTCAAACAAGTGCAGTACTGAACAACTCAAATCTGTCCAAACAGGCATCAATCTCCAGGTCAGGAATGGGGAAGGGGGCGGGGAACCTCTGAAACCCACTTGGGGAAGGCTAGAATATTGTAACAGAACACAGCAGAATGGATGTTCAATCAGGTTTGGATTTTCCAACATGGCAGGAGGCCAACAGCCTTTGATATTGCGAAAAAGGTAACCCAGCAATGAAATTTCCAAACCAAAGCAATTTCTTTATTTGTTCATGAGATGTGAGCATCACAGGTTGGGCTAGCATTTAGTTCCCATTCCTAGTTGCCTTTGAGAAGGTAGTCATGATCTGCCTTCATGAACGATTGTGGTATACCCACAAGGTCTTAAGTTTTGACTCAGTGACTGTAAAAGGATGGTGATATATTTCCAAGTCAGGATGATGAGTGACTATGAGGGGAGTTGGCAGGTGTTAGTGTTCTATGTATCTGCTGCCCTTGTCCTAGTGGTCATGGGTTGGAAGGTGCTGTCTAAGGAACCTTGGTGCAGTTCTTGCAGATTCTACTGAGTGCTAGTGGTGAAGGGAATGGATGTTTCTAGATGTGGTTCCAATCAAGCAGGTGTTTTCTTCTGGATGGTGTCATGCTTCATGTTTAAGAATTGCACCCATCTAGGAGATGCAGACGTTGTTGAATTTTTTTGGGATGTGCGTTGAAAATGTGGGTCTTCAGAACCTTAGTAGGTATGTGGAAGCAGCAAGCAATGCAGAGCTGATTCCCTGATTCAATCAGCAAGTATTGGGTGCACCACTATAGCTCGGGAGTGAAGGTGGAGCATTGTGAGCAGCAAATAACACAGTTAGGAGCTGGGGCTAAGATGTCAGGATTGAGCATGGCATCTTCAAGAGTGCCTCCTGGGAACTGACACTTTTGTGAATGAAACAGAATTGGAGGGGTCAGGTTGGGTTGGTGAAGGAACCCTTTTAGCCTTAAGCTCTGAAATCTGACAGTGTCTACCTGTAATGAGCATCATGCACTCAGGAGGTGAGACCTTTCTGGAGGAGGATGGCAGGGTGTTGATTGTAGCTACAAACAGAGGGACAGCTATAATCTCTTGGCCAACAACAGTGCCAGGCTCAAGGAGTGGTCCAGCAAAGGGGAATTCGAGCAGTCTCCACACTGTGGAACAATGTACTTTGCAGCAAAGTGTGGATTGACCTTCAGAATTCCAAGCAGCAGTACTGCTCTCCAGGGAGTATGTCACCAGATCCATGTGCCTTGATGGCTGATGAGCTGAAGTTCATGTTGGTCATGGTTCCTCCAAACATCACCACAATGCTAAACCTCTCCACCTCCAGCTCTTTCTTAGTGGAAGCATACAGAATCTCCAGGTTTGTGGCAAGTCAACACATCAAGATACTGACTGGTACCCTCTACCAAGTCAGTCAATAAATTCATTCTCACACCACTTTGAAGAGTCAGGATGAGAGAATCTTTGGATTCACGGTCATTGCTGGAAGATCTCATGTACTTGATTGTATGGATATGGCCAAGAAGGTTAGATTCCCAGGGGGTACCAATAGAAAAGGATTCCACTCGATTCATGTACAATCATACTCATTAATGAGTGATTGTCTCCAAGGACTGAAAGACAAGAAATATCCAATGATGAGATGTTTGTCTATCTGAGAACACCAAGCACAGACACAGAGGAGAGATTGGTCTCCTGAAGTTGTGATTCACATACCTATATTGATCCAGTGGCACTCTTGAATATGCCTTAGTAAGGCTTCATATTGTGAAGGCAGCATGTTCTTCAAACTACCTGCTGCTGTAATAGAGTATGGATCAATGAGGATGGGAGTGTGAAAAATGTCACAGCCACACTTACCAACCGGATTCATTCCTCCTATTAACCAATCAGATCATATCCTCTACCTGGCTTCACCTATCCCTACTTCACCACCCTCCCTCCCCCATCCCCTTTATCTGCACCTCCCTTTACAACCACCCCCAATCCTGAAGGAAGGTCCCAAAATGTTGACTTCTCTACCTCCTGATACTGTCTGGCTTGCATGTTCTTCCAGCCTCCTCTGTATATTGTTGTTCTGTATATTACAACATGTTTGCACTTCAGAAAACCCAACACACTGTCAGCTGTAAGTTTGAGAATCCTGAGGATGTGGAAGAGGTTATATAAAGGCACCTTTGTTTTTCAAGGGATTGCTCATGACTGTTAGTGCCAAGACAGTTTATGAGTAGCTTCGTGTTTGAAAACATTGACAGTGTTAATTCTGTTCTGACATGACTGTATTCAATATTATTTTTACACCAGCATACAAGTAAAGAATATGATGGTAATGTGAAATTGTATTGGCTGTAACATTAAAATAAACACACCAGTTTAAACAGGAATATAGGTTAATGCTGTTCAGGGTAATTTCTGTCATCTGTAAATATAGGTTTTTGCTGATGAATAGGCTAATAGAATGTTGGCTGAAAAACTGGTCTCTATAATGAAAGCATCCACTCTATTTGTTATAGCCTCAGTTAATCTTGTCAGAACTCAATTTGCATTTCAACCTTAACAGCGTGCTTAGCACTTCTGCCCTAAAATGAGTAATAAAGTTAATCCTAATCAGTAGCCGAGGTCATTTGCTGCCTGATGGTCTTTACATCTTTCTCACTGTTGTAATTCTGAATTTTACAGTCATGAAGATAAGGGCTGTTGGAGCTGGTGAATGCAATATTTTCTCTCTTTGTAAAGTCATGAATCATCCAGCATAAAGGAGGCCATTTGGCCCAACATGTTTCTGCAGAACCCACTGAAAATGTTACCTTTTTTTGTAGCCTTGCAGATGTTTCCTCTTTGGACAAAATTTGCAAATTTACTGTTGAGTCTCTTTCTACCATCTTCACAGGCAGCCCATTCCAAATCATAACACACTGTGTTAAAAAGAACACCATCTCCTCATCTTCATCTTGAAATTTTGTTGCCAAATTTTACCAGGTACTCATTCACAAATGACAGCACATCTGTAACCGTTGGCAGATGTATCTTCCGTGTAGCAATATCCACAATATTTAAATGTTGTGGCATTTCCAAGAGGAGTTATTAAAACCTTTGGAATTTTGCCCCACACTGTTTGTATTTTTAATTAACAGATTTTCAACTTTGAGGTTCGTCTGAATGACAGGTTGCCAGATAAGAAATGACGCAGAAGGTATCATGGCCTAGGACCAGGCAAATTCAGAGCTCCTTGAACTGGAGCACAGCAAGGATGTGGGGTGGAGTGGGGACAGGTGAGTGGTTTAGGAAGGGAGAGTTGGAGGACTGGGGAAAGATCAGAGAGATAGAGATTGGGGGTGTCAGGAGTAGGAACAGCACAGGAACAATCGTGGAATGTTGGAGAGCAATCAACAACAGAGATGAAGACCTGTGGAGAGATCAAAATGAGAGATAGGGGTATTCGGGGAAGATATTGGAGGAAGGAATGAGGGGCTGGTGAGTTGTTGAGGAGAGAGAGAGATGTGGGCTAATTGGAAGGATTAATAGGATGGTGAAGAAATATCAGAAGGAGAGGTGGGGAAGTTCAGAGAGAGTTGATGATTTTGGAGAGGAAATCAGTGATAATGGTGGCATGCTCATGAGGGAATTAGTGATCAGAGATGTTGGTGATTGTTAGGGAGGGGTTGGTGGGGGCATTTGAGAAACAGAAACCACAGACTGGAGTCAATAATCATGGGGTGCAGTCAGGTATCACATGAGGAGGGATTATTACTAGCAAGGGGTTTGTTGGTCCCAAGAGGAGAGGATTGTTGATCTCTGAGGAAGTGTGTTATTGAACAATGGGAAGTGAGTTATGGAACATAGGCTCAGTGAGTTCTGGATCACAAGGGGAGTGGGTTATGGATCACTGTGGTGTGGCTACCCAGATTGTTTGGAAGGTTAATAGATTTATTTGGATGTCCAAGAGAAACAGTCCTGTTCCAAACAACAATGCTAGGAAAGAGATTAGTTTTCCACACAGCAGTCTGCACCTCCCTTTAGCTACTGGAAAACAGATACAGAAACATGTTGTACCATTAAAATAGTTAATTGAACCACCCACTTCCTGAAAACAGAGCTACTTTCCTTGTATCATGTCTCTGTTAAAATTCAAGGAGGTTCCCATTCAGTTTGGAAACGTTTAACCTTTGAACATCCCATTAGTGGCAGCTGTCCACTAAAAATGAAAGAAATGTGATTGCTGAGCATCTGAAATTTAAAACAGGAAAATGATGAAACTAGATGGCATCCTAATGAAAAGAAAAGAAACTGTTGACCTTTTGAGTGTAAACTGTTTGTCAGAAATATTGTTTCATCAGCATTTTAAGTTTGTATTTCAGTGCATCCTTTCTGTTCTCTACAGCTGCTGTGCTGCACCATGTATTACTCACTCAATTCTGAATGAGATGTTGTTTCAACATGATCCCATAAGTTTGGGAATTATTACCTTCCATTAAGCGTTTCAACAACTACGACTATCCTTCTGTCTGTAAGCTCAAATCTGTTTCTGTACACCAGGTCCTTCTAGTAATTGTGTTAGATATTGACTGACGTTGCATGATGCGAGCAAATCTTTCCCCAGAGTCTGATGAAAGGTCTGAACCTGAAATATTAGCCTGTCCTTTTCTGCTTTTAAATACTGCCATTGGCTGTCCACGTCACCCTTTCGTTTCTGCATAATCACCCGTTTCATTTTCAAATTCTCAAAATGTCTTTAACAATGAATTGGTGAATCATTTTCATGCCTGATCTCCTATTTGAAAGAATCCTTTCACATATTATGACATGGAGGCTAAATTAAAGCAGAACAAATCAAAATGCCTAACCTGGTACTCTTTTCTTTTTACCTTGTGTGAGAGGCAGCAAAAAGAAACAGATGAAAAATTCCATGGAGAAGAATAGGGCATGTTTTCTATTCTGTGACATATACCAGTGGATATCATAGTAGTCTTAATAAATGAGAGCAGTTTATTCTTAGGCAGAACTATTATCAGGCAACAGATGCTCAACATCATCTCCTTAACCAATGCAAACTAGCTGTAATATTACAACTACAGTTGATATCTGCAGCATTCATCTTGAGAATGAAAGCTACTGAACAGGTTTTGGTACTTCTATTGTTCTTGTACATGTTCATTTTAAATCTCAAATTACAACCCCTACAACTACTTTATACATTAACTATCTAATAGCAATCTGAGAACAAGTTATACAAAAAAGAAAGTGAGCATCTTTCTGCAATTATCAGTAAAGATTAGCCTTTTATTTCTCATTCAATGCAATCCTGCCTGAGAAGGGTTTGAAATCCTTTAATGGGAGAAAGCACAAAGCATAGCTGTCTTGATATTGACCGACTGAGAGGATGATACATCAATATCCTGTAGATTCAACCTTTATTACAAGTGTTTGTGTGTTTTTGTGCACCAGGTCTTTCAAGCAATGATACATTAGGGTATTAGCTTGTTACTTGCTCATTAGTATTAAGCACAGTGTTTGGTGTTACAGCCGATTTTCAGTATATACATACATCAGTTGTGCGTGGTTGAGGTTACCACACTGTAGGAGGGGTGTGGAGTCTGTAGAGAGGGTGCAGGGGAGGTTTACCAGGATGCTGCCTGTATTGGAGTGTATTAGTTATAAGGAGAGGTTCGACAAATTTGGATTGATTTTACCAGAGTGGCAGAGGCTGAGGGTGTGACCTGATGGAAGTGCATAAAATTGTGAGAAGCATGAATAGAGTGGAAATGTCAGATACTAGGATGCATGGGTTTAGGATGGGAGTGTCAAAGTTTAAAAAAGATGTGCAAGGTAAGTTTTTACATAGGGTGGTAGGTGCCTGGAACACGGTGCCAAGGGAAGTGGTAGAAGCAGATATGATAGCAATATCTAAGAGGCAGTTATGTAAACAGGCAGAGAATAGAATGATATGTACCACATGCAGGCAAATGGGTACAGTTAAGAATGGCATCATGGTTGGCATAGACATAGTGGGTTGAAGGGCCTGTTCCTGTGCTGTACTCTTCTATGCTCTATCAGTCTGGGAAAGATAGAAGCTGTCTAGGGACTGATTGTTTTATTTGAGCAGGAGATGATTTTGTTTATTTATAGAGTTGTAGAGTTGTACAGAACAGAAACAGACCCTTCAATCCAACTCATCCACCCCAACCAGATATCCTAAACTGATCCAGTCCCATTTGCCAGCATTTGCCCCATATCCCTCTAAACCCTTCCTATTCATGTACTCATTTAGATGCCTTTTAAATGTTGTAAATGTATTCACCTTCACCACCTACTCTGGCAGCTCATTCCATAAATACACCACCATTTGTGTGAGAAAGTTGCTCCTCAAGGTCTTTTTAATCTTTTTCCTCTCACCTTAAACCCATGCCCCGTAGTTTTGGACTTTTCTACCTATGAGAAGGACCTTGCATATTCACCCTATCCATGCCCCTCATGATTTTATACATGGTCAGCCCTCAGCCTCCAACACTCCAGGGAAAAACACCCCAGGCTATTCAGGCTCTTTCTATACTCAAACCCTTCAATTCCGACAATATCCTTATGAATCTTTTCAGAAATGTTTCAAGTTTAACAACCATCTTTCCTATAGCTGGGAGACCAGAATTGAATGAAGTATATTAAATACGGTCTCACCAATGTCCTCTACAGCGACAACACCTATACTCGATGCACTGACCAATGGTTTTCTGAAGAGAGGTTAAGACAGGAGAGTTTTGTCATAGCTGTGTTTTAAATGCAAGGTATGAGGATTCACAGAGTCATAGAGATGTACAGCATGGAAACAGACTCTTCGGTCCAACTTGTCCATGCTAACCAGGTATCCCAACTCAGTGTAGTCCCACCTGCTAGCACCTGTCCCATATCCCTCCAAACCCTTCCTGTTCATATGCCCATCCAGATGCTTTTTAAATGTTGAAACTGTACTAATTTCAACTACTTCCTCTAGCAGCTCATTCTATACACGTACCATCCTCAGCGTGAAATAGTTGCCCTTAGGTCTCTTTTATATCTTTCCTGTCTCACCCTAAACCTATGCCCTCTAGTGTTGGACCCCCCCTCCACACCAGGGAAAAGACTTTGTCTATTTATCCTATCCATGCCCCTCCGGATTTTATAAACCTCTATAAGGTCACCCCTCTGCCTCCGACACTACAGGGAGAACAGCCCCAGCCTGTTCAACCTCTCCCTATATCTCAAATTCTCCAACCCTGACAACATCCTTGTAAATCTTTTCTGAACTCTTTCAAGTTTCACAACATCTTTCTGATAGGATTCAAAACAATTATATCTGAAAACCTGAAGCAACAAACAAGTTTGATTGAAATTGCAAGGGGGCTTCCTCGATTGTCTTGTTTCTAACTCATCTATACTAAAATAGGTATACAGGCAGATATTTTCTCCCCAATTACATATGAACATGCAAACCACCGTTGAAAAAGGATTCAATGAATTTACAGAAACTAATTCACAAAAACTATTTCCTCTGATGACTTAGTACAGAGGAAAGGGAATTGGCATTAATATTTGATGGAGACCATATATGACAGACATCATGAAGCATGTTTCCATACAAACTATACAATGGAAAGCAGAAACTCTCAGTCCAGAAAATGATGTGGGTTTAGAGACAGTTGAACTTTTCATAACTGAGTTTGATAGATTATTTTCCAGACGAGTTGGGGAGGGGAGGATATCAACGGCTACGGTGATTGGAGTAAAGACATGGATCAAACTGAATGAACAAACCCAAAGGATGAAAAACCTTCGCTTGTCCCAATGTTTATACATTACCTGTTCGAAGCATTTATCAAGTCAGTTAAATCAGAGAGTGTGTGAGAGTGTGAGTGTGTGTCTGTGTATGTGTCTGCATGTGTGTCTGCATGTGTGTCTGTGGTACAGGGGGCATGTATCAGCCACTGCTGTTTTCTGCATTGAGTTAATTATTTCATAAATTTTGGCTGACCAATCACAAAATATGCTGACAGATGCACATGTATTGTGTAATATATTAAGGAATGTTAAACCAACTCTGACAATATGCCTCCCTCAAAAATAGCTGACAGAATGTGCCTAAATAATGAAAACACTGGAAAAATATTTCAATCTATTCATTTAAAAAGCAATGTCATTCTCCTTTCCAAATCTAGAATGTGTTGGGGTGATGTGATGTGATTTCATATATTATTTCTCACAGAAGACTGTTAGTTGAGCCCTCAGATAATCTCTGCAGCCCTGGCTACTCAAAACTGTGCCCCTTCACTTGTAAGGAAAGACAGCACAGATGTAAAGTTTTACATTTAAAACTAAGTTTGACAGTAAAAGCATCTCTACATTTTTGGCTTTCATACATTGTAAACTTAATTAGATGTGTTTTCAACTGCTACCTCACTTTAAGAAATAAACGTGAGTTTAAAATGTAATCGCCAGTTATTCCTCCAATAAAAATCTTTTGTTTTGTGACTTCCATTGTTATGAACCAGGGCAGACCCGTTCAAAATATATTAAGAAGGTAGCCTATTCTTATTTCAAAGGTAAATGCAAGGTGCTGTGTTCCAGATACAATTCGATTGATCAGAGCACTTTTCACTATATCTCTCAACAAATAAATCATTCATCATTCAAACTAATTGATGTTAAGCAAAACATAATTTATTCACATACTATTGTTAAAATACAACAAAAGTAAGAGGAACTTGGAGTAACTTAACTCTATTGGAAAACTTAACAGAATAATAGTTTATTTTACTACAAAATAGTAACTGTTACAATTTAGTAACATCCCATAAACATACCCCTTGGCTAAAAGGCTAATTTAGAAATCAGGTTTTCTCACATGCAATGCCTGCAATAGGAAAATAAACCCCAGCTTTTAGCTGTAACTGAGAGAGGGGGAAATACTTTCTACTTCTTCAACACTAGCAGCTTCTGCTGAATCTAAAGTGGTTAAAAAAAAACTAGAAATCCTGGATTGTAAGAGATGGCCACGTCCACCCAGACTGCTTCTATTGTTTCAATATTTTTAAAAGAATCCAAGGCCTCACAAGCTGTTTATGTTACTGGAGACTTCTCATTCAGCTTGGCTCTTAAAAAGAAACCAGGTCAAAATACATCTCTTTAAGCTAAAGCATCATCACAATTGAGAATGGGTTACCAGTTGATAGTGAGGCCAAGTGCTGATTAAAATCCTTGGTCTTCTAATGAGGAAGACCTTTGAAAGTAGGTTTTAGATGCCCACGCTGTCCATTTTCTTTTGTTATAGAATAAATCTAACATATCTAAAAAATTGACTCTCTGTGATTCTAGGGATTAATAAATAAAATAATTGTTGAAGGATTCTCTTGAGCTCCTAGTTTATCTGCAGTGGATGACTGGTAGAACCCCGAGTGACACAGTGTAACTGAAACATCTTTTCTTGAAGTTATTTTTGCCTTTCTCTGTGTGAGTTATGCTGATCTTCTGCTGAATTTATGGCAATGAAGTGAGAGAACCCGTCAGAAAATTTACACCATGTGTTTAAAAAAAATGTCAGGTCTTTTAATTGCTTCGAGCTGTAGAAGCTGTCGCTAATGGTAACACCTTGGAATCACATTTCTGACTTAGCCAATTAGGGCAGTCCATCTCATGATTAAATGTCTAATTTCAGCATAAAGCTTTGCGAGTTGCACAAGATGAATTAAGTGTCAAAAAACATGCTGATTAAGGCTCAGGAACTGGCACAGTGACCAGACGGGTCTTGATCCTATGCTGACCTTGGCAGACTACTGTCACATCTACTATGATAAACCATGAGGTAGGAAAAGCCTGTACTATCTTCTATGCAATTTAAAAAAAAATTAAATTGCAGAGTATTCTGAAAAATAGTTAATACTTTTTGTGATCATGACGTTAAGAGATGCCCATGTGATCTGAAGTTGTCACAGGATGAATAGCTAAGAAGGAATGGGTAAATAGAAATCTAACTGCCATGGGGTTGGATCAGCCAATGTTTTCTGCTTGGCAATTCAGAACAAACTGAGGCAAAAATCTCAGAGCATATGCCATTCATCCGAAAGTAGAGGCAGAACTGATGAGATTGTAAATACCCGTGTATTCGAACCGTGAACAGCCAGTGACTGGGCCACCCCAATCTTACCCATTTTAAAATATGACAGATTGATCCAAATCTGTGGTGTCTTCAAAGTTACTGTTAATCCAGTGCGATGTGCCAACAAATACCCATTGTCTTCATCAAAGGTCTGTTTAGTAGCCTGGCATAAAGGTGAATCTTTTGCAGATGAGAGTGGCTGCTGGATCCTTACACCACATTGTAATTTTGTAATTTCATCAGGGCTTTTCTCACAATTTAAGGCTCCACTTTGGGATCACGTTCAACCTGAGCCTCATATCAGAGAGATATAGACCAAATCCTAAGTGGACTAAAAAGGTTACAATGCTATCTCAATGATATTTTAATCAATGGGTCCACAGAGGAAGAGCATTTGAGGAATCTGGAAGAGTCTCTGTAATGGTTGCAAACACATCGGTTACAAGTGAAAAAAGAAAAATGGGATTTCTTCCAGAATTCGATTGAATGCTTAGGGTCCATCATTGACAGCAAGAGGCTTCTCAAGGCACCAAAGAAAATGAAGACAATCATGGAGGCTGCTCAGCCTATTAATGTGATTCAATTAATATCTTTACTGGGTCTCGTGAATCATTATGCCAAACCTATTCCAAATTTCATGAACGTTTGAAACCACTGTACAGTATTTTACTTGGAAATGCATCCTGGACCACGTGAAAGTGAACCCACCTTGTTGTCAAGCAGGTATTCCAGAAATTAGACTTTTGGGTCCACTTCAACCCTAGGTTGCTCTTGCAATTGACATATGATGCCACATCCTATGGACTTGGTGTAGAGGTGTGTTGCATTCAATGGATAGGTTAGGTGAATGGTTTCGCTTTGTGCTCTCTCACTAATGGAGAGCTGAGATATACCCAATTGGAAAAGGAGCCCCTCCGCAGCATTTTCATGTGAGAAACTTTTACCACAACTTATACCATTACTTCATTCCACTAACAGATCATCAGGCCCTCATGTCAACTTTCAGCCTATACGCAGGGATTCCATCAATGGCGGTCAGTCAACTACAGGGGTGGGCATTACTCTTCTCAGTGTACTCATACAATATAAAACACAGGCAGTTGGAGTGAGACTTAAATACAGATGCATTGTCCAGGCTGTCTTGCCTCTCTGAATGGACTATTGAATGGACTCTCAAACTCTTAATATTCACCTGTGTTCTTACATTTGCTGCTATTTACCTATTATTTATATCTATGCTACTTAACTATATGATCTGCCTGTACTGCTCGCAAGCCAAAGCTTTTCACTGTGACTTGGTACACGTGACAATAAATTCAATTCAATTCAATTCTCTCAAGTGGAGGAAATGAGTTGGTGGTTGTCCACTTCTCCCAATCAGAAAATATGCCAGAGACAGCTGCACAAGAGCGGAAAGATACCAGAAATGACCCTGTTTGAAACCAGATGATGGACCTCGCTCTAAAAGAGAAGGCTCACAGGTGTCACTCAAGCCATCCACATCCCAGAGTTGGGAGTGGTCAGTTAAGAGTGGCTGTCCACACTGGAGAGTGAGGGTTATCATCCCTCTGAAGTTATGATACAGGGTGATGGAGCATTTGCACCAGGGCCATCCAGGGGTGGTGAGGATGAGATGTTTAGTGGCTTCGCACAATGATGGATCTTTTGCACACCTACCTGCAAATGTGAGTGGTTATTGGATCATACCTGCTGATATAGTGATTCATTGGGGCTTTTCTCACTATTTCTCACCATCTCTTTGGGATCACATCAGCCTGGGCCTCATATCAGAGGC
Source organism: Chiloscyllium plagiosum (assembly GCF_004010195.1). Lineage (NCBI taxonomy): Eukaryota > Metazoa > Chordata > Chondrichthyes > Orectolobiformes > Hemiscylliidae > Chiloscyllium > Chiloscyllium plagiosum. The sequence continues at coordinate 18,603,293 of NC_057738.1, forward strand.
TTATGGACCAAAGTTCTAAGCGGACTATAAAGGTTACAACACTACCTCAAAGATATCCTGATACATAAGAATATAAGAACTAGAAGCAGGAGTAGGCTGTCCAGCCCTTTGAGCCTGCTCCACCATTCAATAAGATCATGACTGATCTTTTCATGGACTCAGATCCACATACCTGCACTCTCACTGCATCCCTTAACTCCTTTATATTCAAAATAAAATCTATCTTACCTTTTAGAATGTTTACTGAAGTAGCGTCAACTACTTTACTGGGCCGGGAATTTCATAGATTAACAACTCTCTGGGTGAAAAGTTCTGCTCAATTCAGTCCTAAATCTACTCCCTCTAATCTTGAGGCTGTGCCCACTTGTCCTCGTTTCACTTGCCTCATCGCTAATTCTATCTAAAGATATTTATATAACATGTAAACTTCATAATATCATATGTTTCTATAAGATCCCACCTCAATCTCTGAATTCCAATGTATATAATCCCAGTCTGCTCATACTTTTCTCATAAGCCAACCCCCTCAACTCCAGAATCAACCTAGTGAACGACCTCTCCACCCCCTCCAATGGCAATACATCCTTTCTCAAGTAAGAAGACCAAAACTGCACACAGTACTCCAGGTGTGGCCTCACCAGCACCTTGGACAGCTGCAACATGACCTCCCTGCTTTTAATCTCAATCCCTTTAGTAATGAAGGACAAAATTCCATTTGCCTTCCTAACTACTTGTTGTACCTGCAGACCAACCTTCTGTGATTCATGCACCAGGACACCCAGGTCCCTCTGCATAGCAGCATGCTGCAACTTTTTATCATTCAAGTAATAATCCTTTTTATTATTACTCTTTCCAAAATTTATGACTTCACAATTACTAACATTGTATTCCATCTGCCAGACCTTTGCCCACTCACTCAACGTATCTATGTTCCTTTGCAAAGTTTCACAGTCCTCTGCACACCTTGCTCTGCCACTCATTTTAGTGCTATCTGCAAACTTTGACACTGTACATGTGGTCCCCAACTCCAAATCATCCACATAAATTGTGAATAATGGTGGTCCCAACACCAATCCCTAAAGCACATCACTAGTCACTGATTGCCAGCCAGAATATCACCCATTTATCCACACTCTTTGCTTCCTGTTAGTCAACCAATCCTCTATCCATGCTAATACTTTACCCCTAATCCCATGCATCCTTATCTTATGCAGCAGCATCTTGTGTGTCATCTCTTCAAAAGGCTTTTGGAAATCTACGTAGGGGAACCTCGATTATCCAAACGACACATGTGGGGAGTATAAATAATCGAATGTTTGGATCATCAAATGCTAGATAACACAGCTCAGCCAAGCATTGGGACCTTACGATCTTGTCCGGATAATCCAAAATTCAGATAATTGAATGCCGCATAAGCGAGGTTCCTCTGTACACCATCCATTGGGTCCCCATTGTTCACCTTGTTCATAATGTCTCCAAAAGATTTGTCAAGCGTGACCTGCCCTTCACACTGTGCGTTGTCAAGCATGACCTCCCCATCAGGACACTTTCAATCAAGTTGTCTTGCTATTTCTTCCTTGATAATAGACTCATGCATCTTCCCCACTAAAAAGGTTAAGCTCACTGGTCTATAGATTAGATTACCTACAATGTTATCTAGCATTCGGCCCAACCAGTCTACACTGACCCTCCAAAGAGAAACCCACTTCCCTCTGACTGATGCACCTAATACTACAGGCAATTTAGCATGGCCAATTCACCTGACCTGCACATCTTTGGACTGTGGGAGGAAACCGGAGCACCCGGAGAAAAACCATGCAGACACAGGGAGAATGTGCAAACTCTACACAGAGGGTTGCCCAAGGCTGGAATTGAACCTGGGACTTTGATGCTGTGAGGCAGCAGTGCGAACCATTAGGTCACCGTGCCACCCCAATAATTTCCCATCTTCTGTCTACCTCCTTTTTTAAACAGCAGCATCACATTTGCTGTTTTCCAATCTGCTGGAACTGCCCAGAGGCCAGTGAATTTTGGGAAATTACCACCAGTCACCTGCTATTTCTCCTGCCATCTCTTTTAGTACTCTGGGATGCATTCCATCAGGTCCAGGCGACTTATCAATCCTTAGCTCCATTAGCATGCCCAACTCTACTTCTTCCGTAATACTGATTATTTCCACGTCCTCACCTACCTTTGTCTCTTTGTCAATTACTGGCATATTATTATCATCCTCCACTGTGAAGACCGATGCAAAATACCTGTTCAATGCCTCAGCCATTTCATCATATCCCATAACTAAATTCCTCTTCTCATCCTCTAAAGGGCCAATGTTTACTTCAGCCACTCTTTTCTGTTTTATATATTTATAGAAACTTTTGCTATCTGTCTTTATATCTGTCTATCTGTCTAAGCTAGTTTTTTCTCGTGTTCTATCTTACTTTGCTTTATAGCTCTTTTAGTGGCTTTCTGTTGACCTTTAAAGTTTTCCCAATCTTCCAGTTTCACACTGTTTTTGGCCACTTTATATGCCTTCTCTTTCAGTTTGATAGCTTCCATTATTTCCTTAGACACCCATGGCAGATTACCCCTTTTCTTACAGTCCTTCCTTTTCACTGGAATATACTTTTGCTGAACACTTTGAAAAATTGCTTTGAAAGTCCTCCACAGTTCATCAATTGTTCCACCATAAATCTTTGTTTCACCAAGTCCTCCCTCATTCTATTGTAGTCTCCCTTGTTTAAGCACAGGTCTCTGGAATTGGATTTTATCTTCACACTCTGCAGCTGTATTCTAAATTCAACCATACTGTGATCACTCCTTCCAAGAGGATCCCTAACTATGAGGTCATTAATTATTCCTGTCTCGTTACACAGGACCAGATCTAGGATAGCTTGCTCCCTCGCCGTTTCCATTACATACTGTTCAAGAAAACTATCACGGATACACTCAACGAACTCCTCCTCAAGGCTACCCTGACTGAGCTGGTTTGATGAATCTACATGTAAATTAAAATCCCCAATGACAATTGCTGTACCATTTTTACCAATTAGTCATTTCTTTGCTTATTGCCTGCCCAGCGTGGTGTTATTATTTGGTAGCCTATAGACTGCACTTATTAGTGACCTTTTCCTTTTTGAATTCATAATCTTCATCCAAATGGATTCAACCTCATTCTCCATAGAACCTATATCATCTCTCAGCACTGCCCTGATGTTGTCCTTGAACATCAGAACTACACCACCTCCCTTACCTTACTGTCTGTCCTTCCGAATAGTCCAATATCCCGGATATTTAACTCCTAGTCATGATCATTCTGTAACTATATCTCAGTAATGGTTACTAAATCATATTCATTCACAATGATTTGTGCTATTAACTCATCAACCTTGTTATGAACACTACGAGCATTCAGGTAAAGTGCCTTTACATGAACTTTCTTGCCATCATGATTTACAACATCTCTAATAATATCTCCTGAGTTATCCTTCCTTTTTGCCTCTTTCATTGTCTGCTTTGAACTTAAATCCCCCCCTGCACGCATGCTAACCTGCTGTTTACCTTTTTATTTACCATCATGCTTCCTGTCACTTCCCCTTTCCCTTCCACCCGACTCACTGGAACACCAGGTCTACAGAGGAAGAGCATTTGAGGAACCTGGAAGAAATTCTATAATGGCTGCAAGCACATAAGTTATGAGTAAAAAAGGAAAAATTGAATTTTTGTTCCAGAACTGGCCTGAATATTTATGATCCATCATTGACAGCAAGTGGCTTCACAAGGCACCAAAGAAAATAAAGAGAATCATGGGATTGTCAGGTCTATTTTTGGTTACAGACTTTGGATGCCCACATCTAAGAGCCAAAATAAAAAAAATTGTCACTGTTACACACCTGGGGGATGACCCAAGACACCATGGCAACCTGTCCAGGTTGTTGTACCAGATGCTCTGAGGGTCAAATTCTGCTGGTGGTAGTTGATGCTCATCCTGAGTGACTTCAGGTAGCAGAAATGAGCACCAAGAAACGAGAGAAGATATTTCTAAGGTTCAGTAACCTTGAGCAGGTTGTCCATGACAACAGTTCCCAGTTATCCACTTTGGTAGCAAGAACAGGAAGGCAGACTACTACCTCAATGGCATCAATTTATGTAAAGGGGCAGTACAGAGGGATCTGGGTGTTCTTGTACACCAGTCAATGAAGGCAAGCATGCAGGTACAGCAGGTAGTGAAGAAGGCTAATAGCATGCTGGCCTTCATAACAAGAGGAATTGAGTATACAAGGTCAATTCCTGGAATGGCAGGATTACCTTACACTAAAAGACTGAAGCGACTGGGCTTGTACACCCTTGAGTTTTGAAGATTGAGAGGGGATCTGATTGAGACGTATAAGATTATGAAAGATTGGACACTCTGGCAGTAGGAAACATATTTCCACTGATGGGTGAGTGCCGAACCAGAGGACACAGCTTAAAAATACGGGGTAGACCATTTAGGACAGAGCTCAGCAGAAACTTCTTCACCCAGAGAGTGGCGACTGAGTGGAATGCTCTGCCACAGGGGGCAGTGGAGGCCCACTCTCTGGATTCATTTAAGAAGGAGTTGGATAGAGCTCTCAAAGACAGTGGAATCAAGCGTTATGGAGATAAGGCAGGAACAGGATACTGATTAGGAATGATCAGCCATGATTATATTGAATGGCAGTGCAGGCTCGAAGGGCTGAATGGCCTACTCCTGCACCTATTGTCTATTGTCTATTGTCTATTGTCTATTTCTGACGCAGACACTGACTAATTGGAATGTATCAGCAGTCGGTGCACCAAGTTGGTGCTCTATTGTCCCTCGGTCAATGGTCTTAATGAAAGATTTGTATGAGAGCACTCATTGAAAGGATCAAAGAGTGAGGGGTCACTAGTTTGCTGAGTCCACTGTTTTCTAGCCATGTCCCGAATCACAGCTCATGCCACTATCTTTGGCAAAAGTTCTGTTTAAAAGGAAGTTACAAACCACATTTGACCTGCTGTTTCCTGAAGAAATGCACAAAATTGTTGAGAAGAATCATTTAGCCCAGCCATCCAGAAGGAAAATGGAATCCAAGAGGTGTTCTTTTTGTCAGGTGACCAAATACTGGCCTGGAGTTAAACCAGGACTAATGAGTATGTACCTACCACAGTCCTGGCGTAGACAGGACCTTTATCCTACACAGTCCACACCCAGAATGGGATTATGTGCCGACAGCATGCTGATGAGTTGTTAGTGACACAGCCCAATGTTTAGGAGCTGCCATCACCAGAGGGCCTCAGAAAGAGGCTTCTGCACAGTGTCCCTGGAGTAGTGAAGTTGCTGACCCTGGGGAAGAGACTGTCTGCAAGCCCCTTAGGAATAAGGCCACTTTATCTGACATTCCCAAGATCCCAAAGGTGAATCCTGCACCAGAAGTAAGAAGACCACCAGCAGAAAGTAGATGCCCACTGAAGTGACTCTTTCATTAGATGATGCCTGCTGTTTGTCATGTCTAATCAAACTGTGTATCACATCCTTGCAAACAGTTTTGCTGATTGTCCATATATGCTATGTTTGAAACAATGGTCACACTAAAGGGGATATTTGGAGGTAAAGGGGTAGAGTTGTTATGTATTATAGTTGTTTTTAAGGTTAGAACAGTGTCCCTATAAGAAGTGAGTCACATAGCCCTGGTGAATGTTCAGCCAGTGCTCACCAGCTTGTTTTGACTTGATTAAGCTTTTTCAGAGTGCACAGCATCAGAATAAAAAAAGTCCCTCCTACAAGGTTTGTATGTTCTTAGGTCTGACTGGAGCCTAGTAACTGTGCAGGACAGAATAATTATCACCAACATTTAAATTGTTAAACTTTTAAAAGATTATTGTTTATTTTGTTTTGGAGAGTTTAAAGGAGTTGGAGAAGGCATTCTGTGCCATATCATGACACAAGTGTGAGATTGTTCATGGATGTACACCGTGTCAGTGTTAACTAGCTCCAGGATGCAATACAGTGTACTGTACTGCTAGTGAGTGTGACTTGAACCAAAATCATTTGATGGGAGGTGAGAAATCCTACAAAACAAAGACTAAGTTGGAAAACCTTTGAGACTGCGTATGAAATGTCTTATTTAAAATTAACTGTTAAATATTATCTTTTATTTGAAATATCCTTCCTATTAATTAATGTTGAAATTATATTGATTTTAATTAGAGTTCCAGGCAGTGTTTTAGAAAATGAAATCTTGTCCATCAGGTATTTTTCCCTTGGCTTTTTGAATATTCATTTCTTTTACAAGTCTCTATGGTGATCATAAAAATATTGTATTGAAGTATCTTTTAAACTATTAGCTAACATGTCACTCCTTTACAACTCTTGACCTATGTTTTAACTTTTAAAGTGAATCATATACATTATTGACATTTAGGGAATATTAATCATTTAATGACAATTCTAGCTGCATTGCAATGAGTTGAAATCTGAGTTGGAATGTATGTATACTTTCACAGACAAGAATTAAAATTAAATGATAAGTGATTTGTATTTATGTAGTACCTTTTGAGACTAGAGAACATCAAGGACTTCACAGGCAATTAATTGCTGTTGAAGTGTAATTTTTGTAATGTCAGGGGAAATGAAACCCACACAAACTGGGTCCCACAAAGAGAATTGTGAAATCACCAGATAAAGGGATAGAAATTTGATCTTATTGTTTTCTTAAATCGGATGCTACAAAGCTCAACTTTAATGACTAGTTTGAAGTAGGTTGCACAAAATTTACTTCAAATTGAATGAGCTGTCCTTGGAGGTGCAACAGGCTCCATTAACCATACTTAGCTTTCAAACATACACTTTTATTGTGCAAGTCCCCAGATAGCAATCAGGCAGACATTTTCCCTCCTGTGTTGCGAGAACACTACGTTCATTTGTGGAGCCTTTACCTCTGGTCCCTTCTGTGTTCTGTTAACATAGTCTTCACCAGTAACTGAACCAAGGATCAGACTGTTTGGTAACACATGATAGCTAACAAAATAAATTCACTGAGCCTCAGGGGGAGCACTTGTATTTATCTTAATCCCTAAATATTTGATACACCTCCTAGCTATTTGAAAGAATTAACCTAATAAAGAATGAGGGAAAACATCATTTTCTTACCCAAGAGCTTTGGTCTTTCTCCAATTAATTTTACAATCTGCCAACGGCCTGAAGTTAATCATTATCTCCGAGTGATAGTGATTTAAACTGTAATTGATTGCAAATGAAGAAGAGAGTATCACATAGATTACGTTGCCAACATATTATGACATTGCACCACTCTCGTTCTATAGACTAATACTAATCATTGCTTCAAAAGCAACTCTGAGAAACATGGGAAATCAATACAAATGACCCTGTCCTATTTAATAAAAAAACTTCGACAGAATCCCATCGGCCATGAACTTTTCTGGAAGGGTAATCAGTTACGTGACTGCACTTTAGTTTGAGTGCATTATGCAAAAAGACCCATGCTCAAATGTATCCATAATCATCTGAAGATAGTTTCTACTCTACCATTTTAAGGTATTCTCTGCAGGCCATCCCACAAGACATCATAGAGAGATACATTATTATTGTACATACTCTGCAAATATTAAATAGTAAATCTCACTTAATCTTAATTCACAATTATCCAGTTGAGCTCTTCATCTCTGAAAAAAGGTCTCCACTAAGATTTCTCAACCTATTTATTTATTTGGATGCATTTGTAACTTCTGAGATAGTTTTGCTTCTTTAATAAAATTATATTTATCATTCTTTTCTGAAAAGGTGCACCAAGAATGAAATCCCCAGTTTCATAGAATCCCAACAGTTTGGAAGCAGACCATTTGGCCCACATTGATGTCTGAAGAGCATCCCACCCAGACCCACCTCCCTACTCTACCTCTGCAACCCTACATTCCCCACAGCTAATCCATCTTGTCTGGTCATCCCTGAACACTATGGGAAATTTAGCAATAATAATCCACCTGCACATCTTTAGAGTGTGGGAGGAAACCAGAGCAAACCCACACAGACAGAGGGAAAGCATACAAACTCAACACAGACAGTTGCCCAAGGATAAAATCGAACCTGGGTCCTTGGTGCTGTGAGGTAGCAGTGCTGAGCCACTGTGCTGCCCCAAACCATACCCGCCACAATTGTGTCTGTAATTCTATGGATTTTGTAAAGGGTAAATACAGTTTTATCTGTAACACTGGGAACTCCCAAGCACCTGTAACTTCAATTCAAAATGGATCAAACCATGCACCTGATCAAAAGTTACCCACTCACAGAAGCAGACTCCCCGGGGAGACCAGGGCAAGATTGTACCCTGGACACCCTGGTCCACTCTCTCAAACATTTAGAAAAATGTTTTCAACATACAGGTCTGGGAGTCTGTGGATTCTGAGATTGACATTTCCACGTTATTCTTAGGGAAGAGCTGCAGGGTTGGTAATGATGTTCCTAAAAAAAGCATATCCTTGCATTCAGACAGGGATATTCTGCAAATAACTACAATCTGGAGAAAGAATACAAGTCACTGGTCACCCCTTAACATGTATCGCTGGTCTTCTTCCTTTCATAATATAATATTTTCTTCTAACTTATGACTTATTCATTGGAAAGGAAAGAAGGGAGAACGGAAATAAAAAGAAATACTTAATACTGCAACACCTTTCATGAGCTCAGGATGTCCCATTGCATTTTCCAACTGTTAAAATACATTTTAAAATCCAGTCACTGTTTTGTAAGAAACACAGCAACTAATGTTTACACAGGAAATCTTCATATAGCAATTTGATAATGACCAGATTGACTGTTTCTGTTTATTGGCTTGGGAATGCATATTGGGTCAATATTTCCCTACGCATCTTTGCACTAACACCATTAAATCTTTTATGAGTTTCTAAAAGGGCAGATGGAATTTTTATTTAATATTCTAATTGAAAGGTAATCCATCCAGTCAGGCATTGTAGATATCCCTGTCTGGTCAATGCGATCTGTTTCATTAATGAATGTGCAAGCCAAATGGGTGAAATTGTGATATGCATATTTCGCACTTGACACTGAACAAAGATAGAGTGTCGGACCTCAGCGTATGAGTGGAGATCCCAGACAGTGACCGGAGTGTTGGATCATGAGATGTAAATGGTACTCAAATAATTTGGAACCTGAGTTCTTGAAGCTGAACATGCCATGACCTTGACTTTAAGTAACGCAATTCCACCACTTCCTCGATTCACTCGTGCTATAACTTTCAATCAATGGTGTGTCTCAAAACATTTGCCTCAGTCAATTTACCCAGGCATGAAGGAATGTTCCAGCTGGCTACTTTAACAACTGCCTGTGACTTAAGCTCCTGCTCTACTTCTCAGTGCAAACAATTAATAATGGTGCTCGTGAGCTAAGTCCTTCCCTCTTGTGCAGTCAGCTGTTACAGTAACCAGCTGGAAATTCCCTTCAATGTGCAATGGACTCTGAGACTAGAACACAGATATCATAAAACATGCGGTTGATTAAAATTAAATGTCATTGTGGAGGAAAGAATTACCATAAGGACACAAGTTGTGGCTGAGCTGCTAATTGGCACAGTGCCGAAATAAAGGCCAGACCAGAAGATACGATGGTGAGCTAATGCAGTAAGCTGCAACCGATAGGAGGCACACAGGTGGCAATAGAAAAGGGGAGAAGTAGATTTGAGAATGTTAACAGAGTAATGGTGGTGTGAACAATCTTGACTGTGTGGCTGGCAGTAATGGTGGTGAGACGGAAGCAGAACCCAGCAGAACTACACATTGGGCTTGAGAGATCTGGAGGGAGGATGACAGCAGGTCTGGTGAGTTGAGTCTGAAACCTTTGCATCCTGAGAACATTAAAATAATTGGTGGAGTGGGGTGTCACGACAGCATGTCGGCAGTTAGGAAAGGAAAAGAATAAGCCATTCTGTCCTAATTCTTTCATTGTATATCATGGTGATGGCTATGGTTATGAGTGTAGTCAATTAAACCCATTGTCATCAGCATCCTTCCATTTACAGAAGTTAAATTATTGACACAGCTTCGTATCTACTGCAGAATCAAACTAATTTCATCAAATTTAACTGCTTCTTGCTATCTGCCAGGTGAATTTAAAAGAGAAAGTTATTTTATTGCAGAATTGTATTGTTTATTCATTCCTCAATGGTGAACAATGATTAACTCAAACTACTTTTAATTGTTTCAGATTTAGCCAAACAAATGTTTATTTGATGTATGTATTGGCAAATGAATGACTTTTTTTTGTCCTGCAAACATTTGACACTGTGGGGTATGACATTCTGAAGTACATGATGTGGAAGTGCCAGTGTTGGACTGGGGTGAGCAAAGTTAAAAATCACACAAACGCCAGGTTATAGTCCAACAGGCTTAACTGGAAGCACTAGCTTTCAGAGCGCTGCTCCTTCATCAGTTAGCTAGTGGGGCAGGATCACAGGACAATTGTGTGTCCACTAGTTACCTGACAAAGGAGCAGTGCTCCAAGGGCTTGTACTTCCAAATAAACCTGTTGGACTATAATCTGGTGTCGTGTGATTTTAACTTTGGTATAGAATGTCATTGGAAAGAGGGCCTCTTAATCCTCAGCTGGCTTTCCTTCATGGTGCCAATCAAGGTCAAATGGATCACATTTTGATAATCTGATGAGTTAATGAAGTTCAGTCTTAAAAACCTCTCTGCCAAGGAATGTTTTACCACATCAGCAGGACAAATGAGCTGGTATGGAGAGGAACCTGGAGTGTCACTGGTGGGAACCTGAGATGCCAGTGAAGGAATTACAGGCATACCAGGTGGGCTGGAGATGAGTCCATTCCAAATAAACCTGTTGGGCTCTAACCTGGTGTTGTGTAATTTTTAACTTTATCCTGAAGTATGACACTCTTGAAGTGTTAAATTTGAAAGCTATCATGAAATCAGCTTTAACTCACCTAAATAAGTTGATTAACAATGTCTACAATCAGAGAGAATATGGGCAGAATTTTAATGCCCTCCTTGTTAGCAGATTCGGGGAGTGGTTGGGCACCCAGCTATCTTTCCACCTCACTCTGATTCAGTCTTAGTGGGAAGCCCTGGATGGTTACCCAATTTAGTTGAGAGCCTTAAACATGCAGTTAATGTCCACTTGAAGGCCTAAACCTACTGCTGTGGGCATTAGACCAATGGGCAGGTGAAGAGGCTTCACCATGCAAGAAGTAGGATAAACAAACCATGCAAGATTGCTTGTGATGTGGGTTAGTGAGGGCAATAGAAAGGGATGCCTCTTCAGAGGCACTCAGTGCCTGACGATGGGACCTAACTTCAGAAAGGTGGAAGCTCAAGGACAGCCACATTTTATGAGCTTTTATTTTCTGACTCCCCCTCCCCGACAAATCACACTCCACAACCCACCTTACACTATATCTCACCTATTATCTGGAAGATGGCAACCGCCTGGGTTACATACTGTCATCAGCTGCTCCCTCCCTCATGGCATTGCCATTGAATAGCAGTGCTACTACCCGATTAGTCAAGGGTGGAGACCCCACCCATCTTAAAAGAAATGTATTTGCTATCGGGACAACATTTCCCAAATTGATACCAGAATAGCCAATAACATCATCCACCCGAGCCACTAGAAGATCTAAATTTAAAGACTGTGTATGCAATGCAATGCGTATGCAGAGAGACTGATGACAGTGTGATGAGCTAGATTTAATGCATGGTTTTCATAGAATTCCTGTAGTGTGGAAAGAGGCCATTCAGCCCATCAAGTCCACACTGACCATCCAACAGCATCCCACTCAGATCTAGCCCCTAACCTATCTGTGTAACCCTGCAATTACCATGGCTAACTCACCTAGCCTGCACATCCCTGGACACTACAGACAATTTAGGATGGCCAATCTACCTAACTTGCACATCTTTGGACCCTGGGAGGAAACCAGAGCACCCAGAGGAAACACATGTAGACGCAGGGTGAACTTGCAAACTCCGCACAGACAGTCCACTTGAGAGTGGAATTGAATCAGAATCCCTGGTGCTATGAGGCAACAGTGCTAACCACTGAGCCATCATGTCACTCCTTTGTTCATTAACAAATTTTGTTATTGACCATACACATATTCAATAATCTGAAACTGGAAATGCAAACATTTTGTTTTCTTGTTTTGCATAAAAGGAGGGATGTTAGAAGAAATGCATTTGTATTTTGTATCCTCTAATGTCATCCCTGTAGTCATTTTCATTTTAAACAGTAGCCAATGAACCCATCAAGAGAAACAGCTATCTGCCGTTCACACATAAAACTAGGTATGGGCAATAAAATTGACTTGCCAGTAGTGGTTATGCTACATTTCTAGAAAAATAAACAAAACAAAGTTACAGTAACTGAAATCTATTGCCTAAGTCTTGATTTATTGATCTTGGTTCAAAAGAATTCTCTTGACACCATTTTGGTTCATTCATCTATAAACAGTAAGGATGTCATCAAAAGACAGCTCCATACTTCCAAGTCTATTGACACAAGACATAACATTCTTCTCTCAAAGCATTTTGCTCAACTCTCAGGAAGAATAACCCAGCTTTATCAGAAAGAAAAGAAATTCAAATTAATTCAAGGATCAACCAAATATCCGAATACACCATTTGTTCAGTTCTTCAGACACCTCAGTCAAATGAACGTTTCTATCAAGGTCAGCACTTTGCTAATGATTCTCCTCCTTTCAAGCAGAAATGAACAAAATATGACCTCGTAAATTGCTTTTACAGACCTCCATAATAAAATGGGAGAGATATTAGGAGTGAAATTATTATTCATAAATTCCTGTTCAAAAAAAAAGAGGAATTTATCATCCTATTCCAAAGCTGAGTTAAAACAGTTTCAGCAATGAATCTTATTTATGACGAGAGTTACTAAAGAAATGACCAATGGAGCATCATCCAGAATTAATATGTGACTAATCTGGATATCTCTTATATTTGGAATCAAAGATTGGAAAATAAAAATATGCATCACTGAGCAACAAGCAAATTCACAGGGAGTAATCTAGATATTTGTCAGACCCATCTCTTTAATAACTTACAGTTTAAATGACTTTGCAATATCAAGCATGTCAGCAAGCTATACAGCCAAAATGGGATCCAAAATTTTATGAAATCCTTTGATTATTAAACAATTGTTAAACTTGAGATAAGAGCAAAAAACAAATGTCAGTTAATAATTGAATTAGAATTGAGGAATCCATATTGACTGTTTTTATGTATGTTCAAAGAGAGACACCACAAAGGTGATAGACAAGTAGGTTGTTTTTAAACCTTTTGGTTTGTGTTATGATGTTATTACTGGAACTTACAAGTTGGTCCCAGACTTGATAGATCATATGTTGTTCTGTTTTTGTTTTAACAAAGTTGTCTCTCACTGAAACACAAATATGAAATGCTGCAGATTTTGTTCTAACAATAAAAGGAAGTTTATTAGCATAAGAAATGAAGATAAAATAGAATAAACCAAACTATATTTTTATAATACAAATTCAAAAGACTTTAAAGCACACAGTAAAAGTAAAATTTTGTTAATTTCATTCATTTATCACAGAATCTCAGTTATTATCATGTAAAAAGAGGACATTCCTTCCATTATGACCACATTGGCCCTACTACCTAGTACCAATCTTCTACTTTATCCCCACATCCCTGAACATCATTACCATCCAAATAACAATCCAATGTGCACTTGAATACCTCAATTGGAATCTGGATCCATCACAGTTTCAAGCAATGCATTTCACACATTAATAATGCACGGCATTAAAACGTTTTTTTTTCACATCGCCTCTGCTTTCTTTGCACATCATTTCAAATCTGTGGTCTCTTCTTCATGTTTCACCTGATCTACTTTGTCTAGCTTCCACATAATTTTGAAAACTTTAGTCAGATCGGTACAGTTGCTCAGTGGTTAGCACTGCCGCCTCACAGCACCAGGAGCTGTGTTTGATTCCAGCGTCAGGCAACTGTCTGTATGGAGTTTATACATTCTCCCCGCATCTGCGTGAGTTTCCTCCGGGTGCTCTGGTTTCCTCCCACAATCCAAAGATGTGCAGATTAGGTGAATTGGCCAAGCTAAATTGCCCATAGTGTTCAGGGATGTGTTGGTTAGGTGCATTAATCACAGAAATTGTAGAGTAATAGGATAGGGAATGGGTCTGGGTGGGATAGTCTTCGCAGAGCCAGTGTGGACTTGTTGGGCCAAATGGCCTGTTTCCACACTGAAGTGATTCTATGATCTCCTCTCAGCCTTCTTCGCTCCAGGGAAAACAGCCCCAACTTCTTTCATCTATCCTCATAAATAAAGTTTCTCATACTTTCAACCATTCTAGTAAATTGAAAAAAAAAATCCCAAAACAAATCCCTGGTACAGTGTCCAAAACAGAGTAGAGTACCCAAAACACCATTTCTACACTAATCACCCCAAGTTTCTGTATCTAACACCTTGCTAGGTTTAAGTCATTTGTCACTTTAGTTTATGAACTGTGTAGAGCTGTTTCCTGAAGCTACTAGGCACCCAAGTATAAATGTACACAGCTTTAAGTATTCTCTTCAGCGTTCATACCAACACTTCTGATCTGGGATTAACATTAACTCTTTACTCCAAGGTAAACTAGTTTCTCTATAACCTTCTCTTCCCAGGTGTATACAGTCAACTTTATCCAAGGACTTCACAGGACTGCTCAAAATTCAAAGTAAGACCAAATTTAAAAGAAAACGCTCAAAGCTGTCAGTGTTTCCTTTAATCTTTAAAGAAGTGTTCTAGAAATCCCTAAAGTAAAACTCTGACACCCCGTTATTTAACTTTATGATCACAAAACAATAAAGTAAAAATAAATCCAGAAGTGGTTCACAAAAACTCAGAAATTCTAAAGCTAAGCCTTAAAAACTGTTTTAAAGGATACATCTTTGTATCCTCTTTGACCATAGGTGATGTCCCAGGGGACTGGAGAATAACCAATGCTGTCCCATCACTTAAGAAGGGTAGCAGGGGTTGTCCAGGAAATTACAGGCCTGTGAGCCTCATGTCAGTGATAGGGAAATTATTGGACAAGATTCTCAGGTTCTGGATTAGTGGTGCTGGAAGAGCACAGCAGTTCAGGCAGCATTCCAGAAGCAGTAAAATTGATGTTTCGGGCAAAAGCCCTTCATCAGGAATACAGGCAGAGTGCCTGAAGCGTGGAGAGATAAATGAGAGGAGGTGGGGCTTGGGAGAAAGTAGCATAGAGTACAATAGATGAGTGGGTGAGGGGATGAAGGTGATAGGTCAGGGAGGAGGATGCAGTGGATAGGTGGAAAAGAAGATAGGCAGGTAGGACAAGTCATGGGGACAGTGCTGAGCTGGAAGTTTGGAACTGGGGTGAGGTGGGGGAAGGGGAAATGAGGAAACTGTTGAAGTCCACATTGATGCCCTGGGGTTGAAGCCACACCGACCTGTGGCCCAACATTTCAATTCCCCCTCCCACTCTGCCGAGGACATGGAGATCCTGGGCCTCCTTCAC
>NC_057738.1:18618985-18620059 GCF_004010195.1 Chiloscyllium plagiosum
GTTCCTGCGGTGGCAGGGGAAAGTGCCAGGATGGGAGGGTGGGTGGTAGGGGCGCGTGGACCTGACCAGGTAGTCATGGAGGGAAGGGTCTTTGCAGAAGGCGGAAAGGGGTGGGGAGGGAAATATATCCCTGGTGGTGGGGTCTGTTTGGAGGTGGTGGAAATGTCGGTGGATGATTTGGTTTATGCTAAGGTTGGTAGGGTGGAAGGTGAGCACCAGGGGCGTTCAGTCCTTGTTACGATTGGAGGGGTTGGGTCTGAGGGCAGAGGTGCGGGATGTGGATGAGATGCGTTGGAGGGTATCTTTAACCACGTGAGAAGGGAAATTACAGTCTCTAAAGAAGGAGGCCATCTAGTGTGTTCTGTGGTGGAACTGGTCCGCCTGGGAGCCGATACGGCGGAGGCATAAGAATTGGGAATACGGGATGGCATTTTTGCAGGAGGTAACGTGGGAAGAGGTGCAATCCAGGTAGCTGTGGGAGTCAGTGGATTTGTAAAAAATGTCAGTGTCAAGTCGGTCGTCATTAATGGAGATGGAGAGGTCCAGGAAGGGGAGGGAGGTGTCAGAGATGCTCCAGGTAAATTTAAGGTCAGGGTGGAATGTATTGGTGAAGTTGATGAATTGCTCAACCTCCTTGCGGGAGCACGAGGTGGCGCCAATGCATAGATGAACTCACCCTACCTCCTGCAAAAATGCCATCCCGTATTTTCAATTCTTACGCTTCCGCCATATCTGCTCCCAGGAAGACCAGTTCCACCACAGAACACACCAGATGGCCTCCTTCTTTAGAGACTGTACTTTCCCTTCACAAGTGGTTAAAGATGCTCTCCAACACATCTCATCCACATCCCGCACCTCTACCCTCAGACCCCACCCCTCCAACCGTACCAAAGACTGAATGCCCCTGGTGCTCACCTTCCACCCTATCAACCTTCGCATAAACCAAATCATCCGCCAACATTTCCACCAGCTCCAAACAGACCCCACCACCAGGGATATATTTCCCTCCCCACCCCTTTCCGCCTTCCGCAAAGACCATTCCCTCCGTGACTACCTGGTCAGGTCCACGCCCCC